>NW_027312941.1:0-24704 GCF_040954645.1 Diabrotica undecimpunctata
CGCGCTATCTCAGAGTTGGTTTATTCTACAATATAATTATAAAAAAAAGACAAAATATCGAAATACATTAAAATAATACATTATAAAATAATACCTTTTATCTAATTCTTATCTTATAATGCCTGTACAATCATTTCAGGAGCTAATGCTTTTGTATTTTCTTTATTTTTTTCTGTAAAACTTCTCAATTATCTTTTTCTTTTAAGTGAGGCACGCTGTTGTTTCCGATGAAGTGACCAACAGTGATCACCCACCATGTTCGTGTTCCAACGTCCCTGGTATCGCTTCTCCATCACCTTGGTATCCTGGTGGAATCGTTCGCCAGTGTTCTTCACTGACATCACTAAGATTTTCAGGGAAAAAGTCAAGATGGTTACGGAAAAAGTACAGGCTTATTACGCATCCCAAATTTTTAAACTTATCTAATTAACTAGCTACTATAAGCCCGTCGTTAGGGTCTTTCACATTACTTAAAAACTTAATTACAACTTTTTTGAATGCAATCCAAGCTTCTTTTTACTAAGTAGTCACCTTGGTTTCAAAGGTGGAGTCGAACATCATTTTACGAATATTGTTCTGAAGCTATTTTCTTGTGGCATTTTTAATTTATTAGTATTTAAATGGGAATAAGCCACAATTAAAGGTTACAATACGTTTATTGACGTTTCAATTTCCACTTCGGAAATCTGTTTTACACGAATGTCTGGTCCAACAAAAACACTTTTTTTCAATTTGGCTTCTGAGAGATGGGAAAACTTTTCACTCAAATACTTAAATCATTCTCCATCTTTAAATTGGGCCTTAACAAACAGTTTAACTAATCCTAACTTGATGTGTAGAGGTGAAAGGAGGACCTTTTTGGATCTATCAAAGTTTTGTACAATATATTCTTCCCGCCAGGTGTTAAAACATTTTTTATGGGTCGTTGATAGCCAAAACAGATTGGAATGGTGTCTTATCTGGAAACATTAGTAAAAAGATTTGTTACATTGAAAGAGACATAAGGATATTTGGAAGAATAGTCGAAGAAATTTCGGAAGTTAAATCTAAAGTGTTGGTGACAGTATATTTGGGAGTGTAATTAATAAGATCTTGAAGAAAAGTGTTTATAAATTTTGCTACTAAAACTAGTAAAATATTAACAAAACTAACTACTGGTCTTATGGGAACATTAACTTTATGAATTTTTGGAAGATCATATAGTCTTGGCATTAAGGGATTGGTGGAAATAAAAGTTTTGGGGTAAATTTTAAGTTCTTGAAAAAAAATTTGTCTAATTAGAAATGTTACATTTTAGGTCACTTATAAGTTTGCTCATTGAATATTTGTTAGGTAGATAAAATCAGTTATAGGATAGAAAAGATTCTACTTTGTGAACTTAATCAATATTGTACATGATTAGAAGACAATTTTTTGTCAGCTTTACGACCGGTATAGATGTACGGAATTCAAATCTGGGTAATTGTCAGTAATATAAGTAAGTAATTGCAAGTCATTCGTGATGTTAATATGTTACTCATTCTAAACTAAATGCTGAAACTGCTAAAGAAGCAATCGTCACTCAGTACACAAACTACTTCACGAGAGTATCATCTCATCCAAATCCACTCGCCCATTATCTCCTTACTCCACCACTGCTTAGAAGACTTAAAAGGTTGGACCCTCTAGATCCCTTTACTGCTAGGAACTAGATAGAAGTTATTTATTTGTACAAAAGTCAGAAATTTGGTAATGTAAACTAAATATAGGTAAAGAGTGTTCGCCACTGATGTAGCACTGCGTCATTTTCCCTAGCTCTGTCAAATATACATTCTGATACTTACCCTCACAGGCGTAGAGAGTATAGTCAGAATTCAAAACGACTTTTCAAGACCCTTCCATTGTAAAAATGGACTGAGATGGACAGGGAGATGGACTGTCGTGTCTCTTATTTAACATTGCACTAGAAAAAATAATTCGAGAGTGCCATATTAATACGAATGGCACCATCTTTAATAAATCTGTACAAGTGGTCGGATATGCAGATAACATAGACATTATTGCTAGGTCCACTGAATCTCTGATCGAAGTATTTCGATCACTAAGGGCGTCTGCACTGAAAATGGGATTAAAAATAAACGCACAGTAAACCAAGTATATGTATTGTACTAGATCAGGCAACCAGATACCTAGACTATTAATTGATGATCTGGAACTGGAAGGTGTGGACACCTTCGTCTACCTGGGTTCGCTGCTAACCAAAGAAAACAATGTCAGCGAAGAAATTAACAAAGAATAGTGCTTGCCAATAAGTTCTATTCTGGCTTGAGGAAACAGATGGCCCCAAAACTACCCAGAAAAATTAAAGTTACCATGTATAAAACCAGTATAAAACCATATAAGGCCAGTGTTAACATATGGGTCATAAACGTCGTCACTTACACAGAACGACCAAGAATTGCTAAAACGTTTCGAGAGAAAAATTCTAAGGAAACTATATGGAGGAATCCAAGAACAGGGTTTGTGTCGTAGGCGCTACAACTTTGAGTTATATAGAAGTCTTGGGGAACCTGACGTTGTAAAATGTATTAAATTAGCACGCCTTCGATAGATAGGACATTTAATTAGGCGAGATGGAGATGCAATGATCAGAAAAATTTTCGACCAAAGAGAACTAGCGGGAAGACCAGCCAGAGGAAGACCAAAACTTAGGTATCAAGATAACATAAAGGATGATGTTAAATCCATCGGAGATAAACCATGAAGAAGAGTTGCCAGAGACAGGGGCGAATGGAAGATTGTTCTGAAGAAGGCTTTGGCTCATAACGAGCTGTAACGCCACTGATGATGATGAAACTAAATATAGGTAAAGAGTGTTCGCCACTGATGTGGCACCGTGTCATTTTC
The DNA here is from genome assembly GCF_040954645.1 of Diabrotica undecimpunctata. Lineage (NCBI taxonomy): Eukaryota > Metazoa > Arthropoda > Insecta > Coleoptera > Chrysomelidae > Diabrotica > Diabrotica undecimpunctata. The sequence goes on from NW_027312941.1 coordinate 2,887, forward strand.
CCTAGCTCTTTCAAAGACACATACTGTTTATTGTTATATTGATAACAGATTGCAATAAATAAAGAAACTGTGATAACCTCTTTAAGCATAAATATTTTAATATAGTCGTCTTAGTAGATCTACAAGTAATCTGATAAAAATTGTCCGCTTTTTCTTTGCTCTCTGTTTGACCATTTTAATAACGAGTAGGGTTAATGGCTCATAATTTTATTGCAATCTGAGACTACGCGCTATCTCAGAGTACATATTCCGAAGACCAAAACCAGAACGGTTTTATAGTAGAAAATATGTGAATATTAAAATTTACAAGTATTCTCGTTGAGCTACAAACTGTAATAAAAAATTCCCATTCGTACGAACCCCCGCTGTCTCATAAGATGTTTCTACAACATACATATAGATATCATCTTACCATCGTGATTTCGAGTCTTGAATTTATTATGAAAACTGTACCTTCTAATATTAAACATAAACAGTAAAATTAATTTTTTAAGATTTCGACTCACTCTGTGGTTCGTGGAGTCTAACTATCAAATAAAAAAGAAATATGGGAATAAATTAAGTACTTATGATGTAAAGATTACGAGGATTAGAAAACATAAATAATAATAACACTGTCAGCAGTTACAGAGAAGAATTTTGCAAAAGATCTATAACCTAATAGGACAGACTTAGTTTTGCTAATCAGAATAGAAACAATAAAACTGATACGTGTATTTTTAATTTTGAACCTTTTTGCTTTTTTGCTGGTCAATATTATTCGTAAAAATACGTTTATTTCAGTGACATTTCAATTATTGGGATCCAATTAATACTCCCAGACATTGAAACACTAGACACAGTCTTAAGTGAAACAAAAAATGGGCCTTCTTCTAAATGTGCCTATCTTCTAGAGATGTTGGCGATCACATTGACCCATCTTATTCTATTCACAGCAGTTTAAAATAGATCAGTTGACTGTATTATGCATGATCTGGCCGAAGTAAGCCAATTTTCTGTTTTTTTACCGTGTTAATAATTTTTTTGTCTTTTCTTAGCCTCTGTAGAATAGTTATTTTACTTCTTTGGTGTATACAGGGTGAGTCATAACTATTGGGACATAGACTAAGGACAGGTTACTTGGACCAAAATATGGCTATTGGGCCAAATATGCCTTAATAAAATGTTGCTGAGAAAAAAGATACAGGGTGTTTAAGTTAATTTTTGTTTTTCGTTTTTTGCTAATAGTTTCCCTGTATATTTATAAATTGCTATCAAAATTGGCACAGAGGCATAATCTTAGACAAGAAATAGTATTTTATTTACAATTTTTTCGTTTTGTCATAGAGGGCGCGACGTGGATCATTCCTAATGATCAAATTGAGTCTAAACTTTTTCTGATGAAACTTTTTAGTAATTTTTATTAGAAAATATGACGTAAACATCATTTTTACGTAAAATTGGTACTCTTGTTTAAACATGATAATTTCAACCGTTTTCGATAAAAACGCAGTTGAACTGCTTAGAGTCTTAAAAAAGGATTTCAAATATTATTTCATTTATGAAAAGTATGCTTTGGACTGTCAGATAATTGTTGTTGGTAAATGTCATTTGTTCAGAGTAAATTATTTTTGATGTGACAGTGTAGTGTAATGTTGCATTTTTTAAAAGTAATCATTACTTTTTTTGATTGAAATGCCTCGTCACAATCATTTTACTAATGTAGAAATGCGAGATATTGCGTATACGCACAAAAAAAATTTTGCGGTCGCTCGGCAGCCAGAAGGTATGGAATGTTATACGCAAACAGAAGGCAACCAAATCACAAAACTTTTGCAAGATTATATCCTAGTTTAGGAAAAACTGGGTCATTTCACACTAAAAATCGGGGTGGTCGACCGAAACAAACACACCTAATCAAGAAGATGAACTTTTGGTTCGAGTAGATGAAAAACCTGAAATAAGTTCACGACATCTATCAGCAGCAACAGGAGTAAGTCGGTCGTCTATTGTTAGAATTCTAAAAAAAGAGAACCTCCATCCTTATCACTTCACTCCTGTTCAAAATTTACTTCCAACAGATCTTCCACGACGGTTACAGTTTTGCCAACGTATTCTGAATAAACATCGCAATGACAGACACTTTATTAAGAATATTATGTTCACCGACGAAGCAACTTTTACCAGACGAGGGGTTTTTAATTGGAGAAATAGTCATTATTGGGAAGAAGAAAACCCGCATGCTATTAAAGCTAGACATTTTCAGCATGAGTTTAAATTGAATATTTGGTGTGGCATTATAGACGACCAACTACTAGGGCCTTATGTTCTTCCTCCGAATTTAAATGGAGATTTTTATTTATTATTTTTGGAAAATACTCTTAGTAATATTTTAGATGATCTGTCACTGGATGTAAGAAGAAAAATGTGATTTATGCAGGATGAAGCGCCACCTCATTTTTCATTAGCTGTTAGAAATCATCTTAATGACGTATTTCCTCAACGATCGATTGGCAGAGGCAGTGATTTTCAATGGCCACCAAGAAGTCCTGAGTACAACCCGCTAGATTTTTATTTTTGGGGACATATGAAGTCCTTAGTTTATGACAATGAAATTAATACACGAGACGAACTTTGGAGATACATTCAAAATGCGGCTGATCTTATAAGGGGACAGAATAATATTTTTTTAACGTCCGAAAATCCTTTATAAAAAGAATTAGAAAAGGCATAGAAATTGGAGGAGACCATGTAGAACATTTGGTTTGAGTTTTTGTGAGTACTTTTAAGATAAAGTGTGTTTAGTTTTGATTTATCGTCAAAACGGAAACCTTACGTTAGTTGCAACTTTGTTTATTAGTTTGGTATTTGATAGTGGAATTGTAAATAAAATACTATTTCTTGTCTAAGATTATGCCTCTGTGCCAATTTTGATAGTAATTTATAAATATACAGGGAAACTATTAGCAAAAAACGAAAAACAAAAATTAACTTTAACACCCTGTATCTTTTTTCTCAGCAACATTTTATTAAGGCATATTTGCCCAATAGCCATATTTTGGTCCAAATAACCTGTCCTTAGTCTATGTCCCAATAGTTATGACTCACCCTGTATATAAGACCCTCAAGATACGTCGGTAGCACCACATTTCAAATGCCTCTAATCGTTTTATGGCATCTTCTGTAAGGCTCCAGCTTTCTACTCCAGAGAGGAAGACACTAAGGACGAAAGAGCTTAGAATTCTTATGCGTATATTGATACTTAAAGATAAAGTACAGAGAATCTTCCTAAGGCTGTTGAAAGAGCTTCTGGCTTTTTCAATACGAGTTTTTATTTCGTAGCTGTGATCCCAAGTATCCTTAATATTCCAGCCCAAATAGTATATTTTTTCCACTCTTTCTAACGGTGTATCGCCTATTATAATTTAGCCATTTATGTTTCTTCAGATCTTCTGGTTCGTCCAAGGCCTTGCTAAAGATGTTTTCAAGATATATGTTAAATAATACCAGTGACAATATGCAACCCTGTCTAACTCCTTTTTCGACTGTGAAGATCTCGGACATTCTAATCGTACTATTGCTTTTTGTTGAAGATATAAGTTTGAGATCAGTCTTATATCCTTACTATCGAGTCCTGATGATTTTAGGATATCGATTAGTTTCCCATGTAGGACTTTATCAAATGCCTTCTCGAAATCAATGAAACATGCATACACATTGCAGTTGACATCCCTGGCTCTTTGTACTAGAACTTGCGAACTAAAAAATGCTTCCCTCGTTCCGAGTCCTGCTCTGAATCCAAATCGAACTTCAATCAGGTGTTCTTCTAATTTGGTGTATATGCGCGAGTGAATCATAGTAAGGAGTACTTTGAGTACATTGCTCATCAAACTAATTAATCCATGTCCTTTTTATTTTCTAGCGTTAGCTGTTTTAGGAAGCGGAGTGAATATTGATAGTAGCCAGTCTTTTAATAAGTAACCAGTCTCGTAGATGTTTTTGAATAGCTGTATAATAAGAGCTGTAATTTGGTGTTCCTCTAATATTTTTAAAATTTTACCATGCACCTCATCAGGTCCTGGTGATTTCTCATCTTTAATCCGCTTAATAGCCATAGTTATTTCTGGGCCTTGGGGATTGTTTATTTCAGTCGGACTTCGTGCTGCATCTTCGAATAATTCTTGCATATATTCTTTCCATCTTCGTTACTGATCTTCAATGATAGTCAAAATCTGGCCTTCATTGTCTACAACTCTGCCTGTATTGCTTTGTTGACGTTGTTGTCTGGTGTTCGGTACCTCTTTATTTTTTTTTTGCATATGGAAACCGTCATATTTGCGTTGTAGTGTTTCAATATCCGTACATTTCTTGGTCAGCCATGATTCTTTTGCTCCTTTTATCTCCTTTAGTATAGTCTTGTGCAGCTTTTTGTATTCGCTGTCATTTCTACCTGTTGAAGGTATGGTTGGTAGGAAAAAGGGTTGAAGAGTTGAAGGTGAACACACTGACTATGTGAAAATCATGCGTAGAGTGAGGCAAGGCTGTATTTTGTCTCCTCTAATCTTCAATCTGTACTCTGAAAGAAAATTTATCGAAGCTTTGCACGAAACTGAAAAAGGTATTCTATTAAACGGTTACCGGCTAAACAACATCAGATATGCAGATGACACCAAAGTATTTGCGACAGACTTATAAGTTATTATGAACAAAATCACGTATTACAGTCAACAATATGGACTCAATATAAACGTTAAGAAGACAAAGCTTATGATAATAAGCAGGAAAAGGATAACAGAAGGTCAACTCTACGTCAACCAATCAACTGTAGAAAGATTGACGACGCAATACATCTACCTCGGCACCATAAAAAATGAAGAATGGACCAACAACCGGGAGATTAGAGTAGGCATCAGAAAAGCTGCATCCACCTTCAATCGGATGGGGGCTTTCTTCAAGGAGTCACAACCTCTTTTTTGATACAAAAGTAAGAATACTGCGATGCTACGTCTTCTCTGTTCATTTTATTTTGTTGAATCGTGGACCTTGAACGAAGATATCACAAATGAGGAGGTCCTCAGAAGAATGAATAAGAACCGAGAGGTACTGACCACCATTAAATCTAGAAAGTTACAATTCTTTGGACATGTTATGCGAAATGAATCCAGATATGTTCTCCTTCAAGCCATCCTGCAAAGAAAAATATTTGGAAAACGAGGTCCAGGAAGAAAAACATATTGGTTAAAGAACCTTAGAACTGGTTCAATACAACATCTGTGCAGCTTTTCCGCGCTGCTGCAGATAAGATAAAGATTGCCATGATCATCGCCAACATTCGTAACGGATAGGCACATCAAAAAGAAAAAGAAAAAAAGGGTCAAGGAGATAAATTATTGGGAAATATACACAAAGATATAATGGGTTTAGGAAACAAGAAAGAACAGCAAAAGGAGTATCAATATTATTAAAAAATAAATAAAAAAATACATATAAAATTACTAGCAAATAAATGAACGAATATTGGAAATTAGGATGAACATATTTTGACAGCTAAAAATAATTGTTGAATTATATAAAATGAATGACAACGCGACGATAAGGGAAAAAGAAAGATTTTTTCAACGTACTAAAAGATGTATTAGACATCCCATTTCTAAGGAAAAAAAGACATTTTACTAATTAGAGATTTTAACAGCGACATAGGAAAGGAAGATGATGAAGTGGGAAGATTCGAAGAAGACAAAATTAGAAACGACAATGAAAATAAGCGTTTGAAATGTGTCGAGAATACGACTTAGCCATAACCAACACAAGATTTCTGTCTAAAAACATACATAGGAGTATGATAGTCTAGGATTGCCATAAGATAATGTACCAACTGTTTGTTGAACGCAACGAATCAATTCTTACATCTTTATTGTTCCATTTCACTATTTACAGCTTTACAGTTTATCAATTAACGACATACTTAGTTGACGATAATACGCGGAATTTGTATTCTTTTGGTGTGACTTTTCCCAAATTACAAGGATTACATCTGTTTAAGTACAGTTAACAATTTACTAATGAACTAATATTATATCTAATAATCTTTGTTTTAAGTCAATTGACCTTAATTGCTACTTTTATATCATATTAATATGTGACGAATTGAGTCGTTTCCAGAGCGTCCAATGTTGGCAATAAAATGCTGAGCTTGCAAGGTTGTGCTTCGATGCAATGAATGAGTTTTTTCTAACCGACACGCATGTTACATAATGTGTTCTCTAGTTTCTAATAATCCTAATAAAATTTGATAAACAACAATTTAAATTTATTAAAGTATCGTTAAACCGTTTTATTAAACTAGAATATATATTTTACATCTCAGATATAACATAGTAGGAACCAAAGATAAATTATTGATTTAAGAATAACAAGAAAAGCCAGAAAAATAATAACCAAAAATGTAAGAGTATAAAGACAAGCAAAATTAGTAAGTAACCACCGTTTAGTACTAGGAAAATTCATATAGACGGAAGAAGATAAAATAACAATACCCAGAGAGATAAGGCGATGCATCGAGGCAATAATGTAAGTGTATTTACAGTTGATCAAAGATTACATGAATTTGGTTTGCAAAGTTGCAGACCATCAACTGAGCAAAAATTACTTCCACGGCACAGAGTGGCTACAGTTTTCCAGGGAATATTTACACTGGAATTTAGGACAATGGAGTAATGTTATTTTTACGGATGAGTCGAGATACTGTCTTCACTCATCAGATGGGAGAGAATGAGTATGGCGTCGAACTGGAGAGAGATTTGCGGAGTGCGCATTCAGTCCCCGCGTTAGCCATAGTGATAGTATGGACAGGAACGCAGGAATATCCCGAAAGGCGCACACTAAATTGGCATTTATTGAGGGTTCATTGACTGCACACCGGTATATTGAGGAAATTTTAGCGAACCACGTAGTACTCTTTTCTTAATATATCGGCGATGATTTTCTATTAATGCAAGATAATGCGCGACCTCCCTCTGAAATGTGTGTCACGCAATATTTAGAGGCAGTTGGTATTAATAAAATAAACTAGCCAGCGTGTTCGCCAGATCTGAACCCAATAGAGTACGTTTGGGAGAAGCTTGGTAGAAATATTAGAGGTCGCGAAGTCGCACCAGCCTCAATTAACGTAGTTAACCAGCCTCAGTTATAGAGGCTGTGGGAGGTAATACAAAGTATTAAGTTATATTTTGTAGTTTTTCTTGGTTATTTGCGAACTTAGGATAAGTTACAATTGTTGTTTTTTTTTATGTTTTGTTGTACCATTAATAGTCTAACTCATTCTGTCATATCCATATTCAAAAATGTTCCTAATATTAGTATAGCTAAATATAATATCATGAACAGCAAACAACTATTTTCAAAAATCAAAGACCCAGTACCAACCCTATGTAAAAGTAATGTTGTTTACGAAATACCGTGTCTAGGATGTCAAAATAGCTACATTGGCCAAACATCACAATGGCTAAAACAACGCATCACACAACATAAAAGTGATTACCGCTTGGGAAAAAATACTTGTGCAGTAATTGAGCACTATGAAAATACCGGTCATATACTTGACTATAACAAAGCTCGCATTTTGGCACAGACTGATAACTACAAAAGTAGATTATTTCTTGAGATGTATCACATAAACAAAAATAAAAACACTTTAAATTATAAAACAGACACTGGACAATTAAGTAACATATACTGTAATGTATTGAACAAAATTTATTAATATTCAAAATAGCTAACATTCACCTTAATAACAATTAACCTTAATAATTCATCAAAGCAATATCATTCTTCTAACGTTTCTTTTATTGTATTGTTGTTTTTATTTGTACATTTCAAACAATTTTAATTTTTTTTATCGTACTGCTGTGGGGAACGTGCTTAGGACAGTTTAATCTTCTCATTCAAAAGTTTACATGCTTCAATGTTAGTTTTGTGAAATCTTTTAATTTCTGTGAGTGTTTTTTAAATCTATTTGTACATAATTTGTTTGTAATGTTTCTAATTATTTTACAGTTTACTCCTGATGAAGCTATAAAATAAATGGCGAAATATTGAGTCTTAGAAAAAAACAAGGTTAATAAGGTTTAACTAAGTTAAACAACTTAGTTAAAAAGGACAAGGTGGTGGAATAAAGAAGTGAAGACAGAAATAAAAAAGAAGAAAATAGCATGGAAAAAATACATCGAAACGGGATTAGAAGAAGATAAAGAAAAATACTATAGGCAGAGACGATTGGCAAAAAAGACAGTCACACAAGCAAAAACAAAAACATGGAAAGAATTTGGAGAAAAACTTCAGGAAGAATATATAACAAATAATAGAAACTTTTGGACGACAATACGACACATAAGGCAGGGAAAACGAAAAGAAATAAACGCAGTGAGAGATACTTCAAACCAAATGCAAATAAGCCCAGAACAAATAGCTAGGGTATGGAAAGAATATTATGAGAAAAAATTTGATACCGAAGTGATAAAGGAAGACAATATAATCAATGAAGGCGAAGAAAACACAGAGCCAGAGCAAATAAGTAGAGAAGAAGTAATAGAAGGATTATCAAATATAAAAATAGGCAAGGCAGGTGGAGATGATGAAATTGAACCGGAAATGGTAAAATACATGGGAGAAGAAGGAATAAACTGGCTATGGAAAATATATAAAGAGGCGTGGGAAAAACAAACAATCCCTAAAGACTGGCAGAACAATATCATCGTGCCAATATACAAAAAAGGAGAACATGTAAACTGCGACAACTATAGGGCAATATGTCTGTCATCGGTGTGCTTTAAAATATATACGAAAATAATAGAGAAGAGACTGAGACAAGAAGTAGAAATGGTATTGGGAGAAGAACAAATGGCATTTAGACCGGGAAGACAGACAAATGACAACATATATATCATTAGAAACCTAATAGAAAGAAGCATAAATACGGGGAAAAAACTAGTATTAGCATTCATAGACCTAAGAGCAGCATTTGACACGATAGAAAGACATATTATAGGGAAATGCTTGAGGAAAATTAACGTACCTAATGCATTGATAAAAATTATAGAAAGTACTTACAAAGAGGTAACAGGAAGGGTACAAATAACAGGGGAAAGATCGGAAGCATTTAATTGGAAGAGAGGTATTAAACAAGGAGATAGTCTCAGCCCTTTGCTATTCATAATAGTAATGAACGAATTGATAAGAAACACTAGAGTCAGAACTAATCAACTACAGACAATAATAGGTTACCGCAGATTACAACCGGTAACAATAGAGTCCTTAATGTATGCAGACGACATAGTACTAATAGCAGATTCCGAGAATAAAATGCAGAAACTAATGGATATACGGGGTAGAACAAATAGAAGAACTTAAAATGGAGATATAACGAGGAAAAAAGTAAGATAATGATAATCAGCGGCAAGGAGATAAGGAAGATAATCAAATAAAGATACGAATACCTGGGAAGTATAATAACTAATGATGGAAAAATAGACTGGGAAATAACAAATAGAGCAAAGAAATCAAACAAGTTATATTATGCGTTAGCCCCAATAATGGGAAAAAGAGAACTTGCACGAGAAACAAGAATAAAAATATATAACACAATAGTGATACCGACTGTGCTCTATGCAAGTGAAAACTGGACAATTCTGGAAAAACATAAGAGCAGGATAAACGCAATGGAGATGAGACATCTAAGAAGGATAGTTGGAAAGACAAAATGGGATAGATTAAGCAACGAGACTATTAGGAGAATGGCCAACCAGGAACCGATAATGAACAAAATAGCAAAGAGACAAATGAACTGGTATGGGCATCTGATGAGGATGCAATCCAATAGACGCGCTATCTCAGAGTATGAAGCAAAAAACATCGGAAAAAGAAAAAGAGGCAGACCAAGAAAAAAATGGATACAGCAAGTAGAAAAGGCGGAAAAACTTAAACAAAAATCACTCGAGGAATTGAAAACAATGGCAGGAAACAGAAAAGAATGGAAGAGGTGGGTAAATGGAAATTAAAATAGCTAGCCCAAATCCGACACCCTGTTAGGGTAAAAGGAAGGGGAGAAAGAAAGAAAGAAAGAAAGAAAAAAACAAAGATTTTTATGATAGACCACTATACCTGATATTTCCTACAGATTTATATATATATATATATATATATATATATATATATATATATATATATACATATATATGATGTACCTATACCAGACTATGCACCCCAACACAGCCTCCTATGGGCCATAAAAACCGTGAATAGCATATAGCTGTGAGTTTCCTGACGTCTATAATGAAAATAAAAAATTATGGAAATAAATTTATGAGTTATGATGTGAAGATTACTACATGCAGACAATTCAGAGAAAAGAATTTGTTTTTAATGTAAATTTTTGAAAATACTGTGAGAATGTGTTGCTTAGAAATGTATTGCAATAAATTTAACGTCAGCTTGTTTTTATGTTTTGATTTGGAATTTTTGCATGAGAAATACCATATTTAAATACGGTTTGAACATCAAATTTTATTATTTAATAACTTATGATGAAACTGTTACCGAACGTTGTATTGTTGCCTTATACAAAGTGTCTGCTTTTAACGTATTTATTTTAATATTTTAACTGTTTATTTTAAATGCTTTCATAAATTATTAGTATAGATTTGATTAATCATTTTATGGATATGAATATCATATTATGTCCAATGTAACTTATTCTGGTCTTGTTTTGATACTGATTAGTTTATTTCTGTTGGATGGAAATAAAAATAAAAAAGATATGATGATATAAATCAGGAAACTAGAAAGCCGAAAATTTCTATTGACAAAACCAAAATCAAGATTTTTGCTTTAATCTGTGCCTTCTAAGAATTTAATTTTGCCTTCAAGGCAAAACAGACGTGGCTAAAGATGTAAAGAGAAAAATGGGGAATCTAAAATTGTATTCCCCAACATATCTCCTCAACTAAACAAAAATCCTTGGCGAATTGGTTTCTCATACTCATAAAGAGTATATCGAAATAAAACGAAAGACGGTGTATACTAGTTCGCTGCCGCGATCAGATTTTAATATCCCACAGAAAAGGGGCATAGGTAAATTCGCTCCGGCCATATATTTTTTAGAAAAGATATTTGAATAATGTCTTCTCAAACTTTGTATTTACTTATTAATACAACACTACCATCATTGTTTAAAAAAGAATGAGTCTTTTTTAAACAATGCTACTATATAACACTACTTACTTAAAAAAAATTTTAAAATTATAACGATAATATCACTAAAGTATTATGATTAGACTTCGACAAATATGCATATTGCATATTTTGCATATTGTGCATATTTTATGCAAATATTTCATATTTTGGCATATTTGTTTAAAAGTTTGCATAAAGTGCATAAAAGTTCAGATTTTTATACTGTATTTGAAAATTTTTAAACATACCAATTTATTTCAATTCTTGTATAAAATTTTGTAGTCATTTTAATCAAGAAATGATCTAAGTACGTAATCTCTACAGGTACAAAACATTTACAATTTCAAAGAAGATCAATTTAAGTAGCCCTCAACATTCTTAGAAAGTCTCGGTCACTGAGGCATTCAGTTATTGGATAATCGCTAAGGGTTCGCTCATTTGCATTTTATGATCTAATCCCCAAATCTATCTACAATTTATTGTATCTTAACAGCAGGTAAACGGCTAATAGTTTTGTTCCTAATTTAGGGATTTTCCAAAATCTCCCAGTTTATTGAATTAGGTACCTAAACATTTCTAATTTGATGCTCAGATTTGAAAATCATTTTTGTTTTGATATTCAAAGCGTAAACACTCGTTGTGCGTAACAAAAAGGAAGATTGTGATTTTATAATACCTAAAACAACCAGTGCTTCAACTTGGATTAAACCTTATAAAGAGCTGTCTATGGATATGGGAAAAATCTACTGTTCAGTCTGTGGCAAAATTGTAAGTATCTAATATTTTCTATTAAATATCTAATATTTCATACATACAGGGTGTTTCCAAATGACACTTACAACGTTTGACTGTAGATACTTCTCGAAAAATTGAACAAAACGATATAGTTAATGAGGGGTCAAACTTATTTACTTTTCGAGATACAGGTGTTAAAATTAAAAAAAATTAAATTCTTTTAGTTAATAACAACAATAACTTTAAAACCAATAAACGTATTTACTTGAAATTTAGTACTCGTAGGTTGTTTTTAATGAAAAATAGCTTCCTTTAGTGAGAAAAAATTGTCCATGGTACAATACAATGGTGTGTATTTAGAAAAATTTTTCACCTTTACTTTTTTTTATGAAGTCAGCTATTCTAAAACACAATTATTTTTATTGTAATTGAATTAACAAAAAAAAACTTTTGTTGAATTTTAAAATAAGTTATATGATGTACTAATGGTTAGTAACAAAAACTAATTTGTGGATTAATACTGCATTTAAAACACTTAGCGAGTGTTTTTTTTTCCAAACCAGTTATTTGATTAACCAAAAACACCTTGTATATTTTTATATTTAAAAGGTTGGGTTAAAATAAAGGTTTTTTATTTTTATTTATAGATAGCATGTGAGAAGAAATTTCAGATAGACCAACATGTGAGAACTGCTTCACACATTGCAAAAAAAGGAAAAATAGGAGGAAAACATCAAACTTCAATGGCTAAATGTTTCCAATCTACTTCAAAAAAATTAGATGAGCAAGAAACTTTTAATGAAGACTTGTGTCGCGCATTAGTGTCTGCAAACATACCGCTTTCAAAATTAGCAAATGTAAATTTTAGTTCGTTTCTAAAAAAATATTGCAAACTTAATGTTCCAAGTGATCGGTCTCTAAGAAGAAAAAATGTGAACGGGCTATACTCGTCGGTGTTAATTAATATTAAGGAAGAAATTGCAGATAATTATTTTTACATATCTGTAGACGAAACCACTGATTCCTCAGGAAAGTATATTGCTCATTTATTGATTGGTGTTCTTAAAAAAGATACCTTACCAAAATCTCATCTTATTTCATGCCAGCAACTTGAGAAAACAAATGCTTTAACAATTTCGCGTTTTATACAAAAAACATTAGCAACTTTTTTTCTTCCGACAACTATTCCTTCTAATAAATTACTGCTTATTTTATCGGATGCTGCTCCTTATATGGTGAAAGCAGAACAAAATTTAAAAATATTTTTCCCAGATTTATTACATGTTACTTGTGTAGCGCATGGATTAAACAGAGCTGCAGAGGAAATACGAAAAAAGTTTCCTCTTGTAAATACCATGATATCCAGTGTCAAAAAAGTATTTCTTAAATCTCCTATAAGAATTCAACTTTATAAAGAAATGCTACCTAACATTCCTGTTCCACCACAACCTATTTTAACGCGATGGGAAACATGGTTAGAAGCAGCTAATTTTTATGCAGATCATTTTGTTAAAATAAAGAACATAACTGATACGTTAACAGATGAAAGTTCCCAATCTCTTTTGGATTCTAAACAAACTTTTTAGAGTAACTTGCTTCAACAAGAACTTTCATTTATAAAATCAAATTTTAGTTTTGTTCAAAAAACAATTACTCAGTTAGAATCACCAAAACTGTCATTGTTCGAAAGTACAGCATTAATAAAAGAATTTGCGTCATGTTGTCGGAACGTTAGAGGTAATATTGGAAAAGATATTTTAAAAACATTTGAAGCTACTATGGAAAAAAATAAAGGTTACCATATTCTTTCTGAAGTAGTCAGTGTTCTAGCTGGAAATATTTCGGAAACAATTAATTTAGAACCAAATGTTTTGGTTAGTTTGAAAAATGCTCCCGTTACATCAGTTGATGTTGAACGAAGTTTTTCCATATATAAATATATGTACTCAGACAGAAGCCACAAGTTTTTGTTAGAAAATTTTGAACACCACTTGGTCATTTATTTTTACCATAATTCTAAATAAGTTTATTCATACTTAAAAATGATGTAGTTACTTAAAATAAATGTAAATCTTAATGAATAGTAGGAAATATTTAGTTATGTACACTTTTTTTTTTTAAATAAAATTGTTACTATTTTACGATTTTTTTATTTATTTGTATGCATATTTTGTAAAATATTTGCATATTTTCGGGTAAACACGTGCATATTTATGCGCATATTTTCTACATTTTTATTTGCATATTTGCCGAAGTCTAATTATGATGTTAGAGCTCATATTTCCTTGTTCAATATTTGATTGGAGTTTTCCGTATCAGAAGTTGCAATTGATATATTTCTTTGAAAAGATTGGTAGGTAATTAGTAGTCTACCTGAAATTTTCTGATAAGAAATAGGGGTGATGCAAATCTTAACATTATTACTTTAGTTCCAGTTTGAATGTCGTTATACCTAGTTCATCATGAAGAAATCTGAAGTAAGTGAAATGTTAAGTGAAAAGGACAAGTCAATGTTAGTAATTGACATTTACAAGTATAACTTCCATAAAATGCTTGCTAATAATTTCAAACGTTGGCAGTGTATAGAAAGAAGTTGCAAAGCATTTGTTAAAACTTTAAATATTTGTAACAGTGCAGTCGAATGTAGTCATAACCATACCCATGAAAGTTTATAAAAAACAGTGTTAAACCGGCAAAAATTAAGTAATAGTGTTAAGAGGAAGGCAATGGATGCGCGCAGGAAGTACATTACTCGTTAAACTCCGTGGAAGTGACAACCAACCAAAAAGAACAATTTTTATTGTAAAATGATCCGGTAAAAAAAATTTGTTGCTTTTTCTTGTGTATCTAACTTAACATTTTTAAGTAAATTAGAAACAATTTATGTTGACGGAACCTTTAAATACTGCACTAAATTTTTTATTCAACTATTTACAGTTCACGGATTCAAAAATGGATACTTTTTGCTTTCAAATAAGTTAACAAACTCATATGTGACTGCCTTAAATTGTTTAAAGATGAAGTGTCAAAAATTAAACTTAAATTTTAGTCCCCAAGGTTGTGTAGGCCGATTTCGAAAAAGCGATGCAGCTCTAAGTGAAGTGTTTCCTTCTGCGAAAATAAAAGGATGTAGGTTTCATCTCAAACAATCATGGTGGAGAAAAAATTAAAAAAGTTGGTCTGGCTATTGAGTATTCAAACGACAATGAAGTCGGACAATACCTTAGATATATGTTTGGTCTACCTTCCTAGATCCATTAGAAGTAAGTGAGTGTTTTGCTTTAGACTTTAGTGAAATATTACCAGCACAACACCAAGCCATACAACAGTTTGCTGACTTCTTGGTGGACAACTATATTTCTAAAGAGGCAGACTTCCCTACTTCCCTCCTGAGATGTGGGCGGAAAACAGTTCATCATTTGAGCGTACAACCAATGCCTGTGAAATTTTTTTTTGTGGCATAGACTTTCGTCATTCAGCCAGTCTCTAACGGTTATAATATATTCCTTAAGAAGGTATATACACATAAGTACAGATTATTTCTCAGACAAATGCACAGCGATATCCCTAAAACGAAATAGACGATTAATTAATAGAAGAACACGTCGAAGGAAAGTACAAGGTCACTCGCTTCTCGTCTAGGGGTCCGTCAAGACATTTATTTTAACAGACAAACAATACTGGACCACGGATAAGGTATTGTTACATATAGGATAAACAAAGGGTACAAGTCTAACCCTATACACGCTCATGAAAATTTTATGAATGAGTACAAGATTTATAAAGCTATGCATGTGTCTGACAAAAATTCTATAATTAAATTATATATTGTTACAGAACCTATGGCTAACAAAGACTGTATACCTATTATATGGAGCGTATGTATTGCATTTAGTTAATTTTATATACATTGAGTTTGAATGCTGAATAAATTTAGGACATTCAAAGAAGATGTGATCGAGGTCACCTAGCTTGCCGCAATGTTTGCAGCTATCATCATCGATGACTTTAATTTTAAATAAATGGCATGGGTAGCATGCATGTCCAAAGCGTATTCGATTTATAGTAGTAATATATTTACGAGGAACTTTGAAATTCTGAAACCAGGTTGTTTGAGGTATAGTTGGTTGTAAAGAGGTATACCTTTTATGGTTTGTAGAACAGTAATGTTTACATTGCTCTTTCCATCTAAGTTGCTGATTTTTTTGAAAACCGTAGTAACATCTGATGTATTAAGCATATATTTCAACGTAGAGCCAGTTGTTACACTCATTTTAGCCAAATGATCTACATATTCATTATGTTTGAGACCAATATGTGCTTTGACCCAATTAAATTTTATGTTGACTCCAGTCGATGATGAATGATACAATCGATCTTTTATTTCGAATATGCAGGGGTTGCTAAATGTTGAGGGCAATTCAATGTTTTTTATGCTCTGCAAAACTAAAAGGCAATCTGACAGAATTAAGATATGTCTATTGCAGGTGTTTTTAATATATTTTAGAGCTTCAAGTATAGCTATTGATTCCGCTGAAAAGATTGAAAATTTATATGGTAGTTTATACTTGAATTCTACGTTTGTAGCAGGTAAAAATTATGCGCATCCAGTCCCTTCTGTTGTTTTTGATGCGTCCGTGTATATTACTGTGGCTTCCCTATAATCCTGCAGTAGAGATATTAGAAGATTGCTACTTCCTGGTGTTAATTTTCCTAGAACTTAATAGATAAATACTTAATCCGCTTGACCACGGGAGCGAACTAGTGTGCTCCGCGAAAACATTTTCTCTTTGTTTTGTGAACATCGCATTTCTGATGCTTTAGGATATAAACATTTAAAAGCAGAGGCGCCATTTTTTAAAAGTTTTTCTCTTTCCGGTTTTTTTGTTGTTGTTTTATATCTATTTTTATTGTGTTTCTGACATCAATAAACAAAATCGATAATGTGAAAAATATCAATGAAATATCTTTATATAAATATGCTACCCAGATATTTTACCACTTAGGCTATTTTTTCTGCGTACCAGATTGTTTTGTCTCTCTAGTCAATTATTTTGATTATAAAACAAAAGTAAACCAGAAGTATAGTTATGTACTAATGAGAGTTGTATGCCAATGTAGGAATCAAAGTTTTACAAAATATTGAATACTTTAAAAAATGTATTCAAAAACTTTTTCTTGGTTATCTTTGTATATTTGTTTCAAAATATATCGAATCTAAACTTATTCGAGTGTAATACAAAGGCGTTTATTTCTACAGTAACTCTTACGTAAAGACAACATTGTATGCTTGTTAAAAAATTTAAAGCTAGTTTTTGCTATATTTGCCATTTTAGTGACATAAACCGGCTATCAGTAAAAATGATATAACTAATAATTATATCAAAAGTCGACGTTTATCATTATAATTGTCAAGTATCCATTTGAGTATGTCAATTAAATGGTAAAACTTGATAGGGTAAAAATAAACAAATGACTTGTTATCGTAAAAGTAAAGTATTTTTTAAATAAACAAGGTTTGTTATGGAATGATTTCAAAAATAATTGCTAATGATCGTTCCGATAGTTAGAACCGGTAATTATACTTTTTTTTTGTATTGGCGGTTTTTTTATTTTGAAATACTCCACAGCACAAGAAAGAATCCAACTCTTTCCATAAAAGACAAGCAATATCTTCGTAAAATTGTTTAACTATTTTAAATTAGTAGCAGACATAGGTTAATGCTAAGAAACCCTGTATATAAGTGATAGATTTGACCCTTACTTGATAGAAATTCATTTTATAATGGATGTTTTTTTTAGAAATATAGAACTTTGAAATGGAATAAACAAAGATGATTTTTATCAATTGACATGTGTGACACGTACACGGAGGTACGCAGAGACCATCTATGACATTAGACAGACGTCAAGACGTCACGTTTTGACGTGATCCGTTTTGGCGTGACTGCGATGCGTCGGGTCGCTTCGAAGGCACCACCTAACCTAATACATAAACCATCGTAAGGCACACTTTGACTTTTGACCGTATTAATGGCGCATGCGTAAAATAATCAATTAGGGTGGGGGTAAATCTGTAGTGGCAGATAAATTTTGTTGTTCTTAATTAGGGATAAAAACAATATCTTTTACATATTGAATTGCTACCGATCTCTGTGTGGAGATCTCTTACTCTAAAATGGATAGAATCCTACCTGTCAGAACGTCGTCAGTATGTCTCCTTAACAGATGTAGCCCAACAATCAGTAAATATTTGCAAATCAGATTACATTTACATTCATTTGGGTGTTCCGCAAGGTTTTGTAATTGACCCAATATTATTTCTTGTTTACTTAAATGATATTGTCTCAATAAATTCTGCTGTACAGTTTACACTTTATGCAGATGACACTTCAATACTTATATCAGATAAATCACATATATCTCTTGAAAATAAATGTAACGAACTTTTGTGTGACCTTAGTTATTGGTTTTCCTCAAATTACTTACATTTTAATGCGGATAAAACGCATGCTATTGATTTCCACAATAGACAGAAACATCTGTTAGATATCGAATTATCAGTATATTCTAAACAAATTAAAAAAGTTCAATGCCTAAAGTTTTTAGGTTTGTATGTTGATGAATGTCTCAATTGGAAAATGCAATGTGATGATATTATTTCCAAAATAAACTCAGCATGCTACCTACTTCGAAACCTCAAAGATATACTAAAAAAACAGCTAATTATGCTGTATTATGCTCAGGAGTCTCGTTTGCGGTATGGCATAGTATATTGGGTACGTCTTGTAAATTCAGTGAAGTCTTTCTATCTCAAAAGAGAATAGTCCCTTGTATTGCTGGTATTTCTCGAATAACTAGGTGTAAGATTTATTTTACTAGATATAAACTTTTAACTGTGCCGAGCTTATATATATATATATATATATATAATATATATATATATATATATATATATATTTGAAGTTTGTGTTTTTATTCATTAAAATCTTGAGAAATTTAAAACTAATAGTCAAATTCACACGATAAATACAAGGCAGAACCAGAGAATAACCGAACACACAAATTGTGTTCGGTTATTCTCTGGCAGAACCAAAAGTTACATGTGCCTTTTTCTAAAGGAAATATGCATTTTTACTCACCTGCAATAATAGGTCAAAGAATATTTAATAAGTTACCCGAGCCAATAAAAAAATCTAAGAATATGAAAATATTTAAATTAACTTTAAAAGATTTTTTATTGCAGAATACGTTTTATTCTGTTGATGAATATTTTAGTAGTTGACAATATTTTAAGTATATGCTACAATTTTTACATTTTAGTAATTTTACATTTTCTATTTGTGTTTGTCTTTTTTGTGTAATCTTAGGTTTAGCGTAATTTTAGATTTACATTTATATTTACTAATTTGTTTTCTAAACTGTGACTGATCCTTTACAAATTGTATTTGTCAAAAAGGAAATAAAGTATTATTATTATTATTAAATTTAACGACTTCGTAAAGAGTCGTTTAGTCTAGTGAAACAGTTTTGAGAGTTCAGTTCTTTGTTCTTAAACTATTTTGGTCTATTTTGTCAAAACGTGACTATCTCGCTATCTTGCCTTTCACCAGAGGATATGGCAAAGGATTATCAAGAGTCACCAAGAGAATGGTATCATTTACTCTTAAATGAGAGTGACTTTTCATTCTAGTATGTGCTCCTAATGTAAAATGGTATTCCATTTACATCCATTCCATTTATATCCAAGTACTGCACACGAACACCTCCATGCATTAATTCACTTTACAGGTGGATCTACAACGTTGGCTTACAAGAAGAAAATACAACGTGCAGGAAAAAGACTACATCCAAAAACTACATTTAGAAAAATTATTTGTTTGGATCATTGTGTGGATGTTTTGAAATACATTGCCTGTGCTGATGGTCAAAAACCCCTTCGTCGAGATGGAGATGAACTTTTGGGTAAACCTCACTCCCATTACGAGAGAAGAGTATTTAAATCAGAATGATTGCATTGGAGAGGAAAGTTCTGTGCAGGTATATGTAATGAAATTTCTGCCCTAGCGAGCAGAGGCGTTAACAATTTAGAAAAATATGCATCAGATAATGAACTACACGTATAATCAACCTGTAAGTGTAAAAGAGGTGAGAAAGGTATTGGAAAACAAGATAAAGCCAATGAAAAGAGAAGACAATTTTACAAAACTGAACGTGGGATGGCGATACGAAAATTATACAAAGAAAAAATGGTTAAAAAACGTAACATAATTGCTGAACTAATGAATTTAGGTTTAAATAAAAAAGGCCGAACTCCAAAGAGAAACTATTTTAAAATTGATAGAACTATTATAATTTTTTAATAAACTATTATAATTTTTTATTAAAATTTTTTAATTGTATTTTATTTTCATAACAAAAAAACACTTGTTGAATGTGAATTGACCTATTTAATTTGTTTAAATTTTCATCCAAGGTTGACTTAAATGTTCACCCCAGGACTAAACTGTCCAAGGTAGACTTTCCGTTTTGCATGCTTTTTATATGCGTGTCCAGGATCATATACCGTTTTCAGCGTCACCTCGCGTTTTATGCATTGTTTCGAGAGAAAGCGAGAAAGAGAGAAAGAGAGAAAGAAAAAGAAAGAGAGATAAATAGAGAGAGAGGGAAAGAAGGGCGATAGGCTAAAGGAGTGTCTTTTTATGATGACAGGTTCTAGATGGTTTGGGCATAGTTAAAGAATGTAGCCGACAGGTGGCGATTTGTATGGCGAGATGATGAACTGTGATAGACGAAATCCAATCGAACGTCAAAATAGATCCAATAGCATCAAAAATATGATATAGCACCGTTTGACAATGTTGTCATGTTTGTTTGTTTCTCTGTTAGCCTCAGGGACTACTTTCCTTTCTTTCAACGTTTATTATGCTAAAATCCGATCAATAGCAAGGAAGATCCAATATAGTGCTGTTTGGTAATTATACCATTTTTGTTTTTTGCGATAACATATTTGATCTCTAACGAGCCCTCATTCGCAAAGATCGGACCAATAGAAAGGGAGATACGGTATACGGCCGTTTTGTCAATGTCTTTGTCTTTGTTTTTTGTGTTAACGTATTCAATATTCCCTCCTCTTTCGTGTAACGTGTTACACGTAGTAATCTGACCAATATCAACGGAGATACGATATAGTGCCATTTTGCCAAAGTCTTTGCGTTTGATTTTTGTCTTAACATATTTGTTATCACCTCCCCTTTCCATGAATACCTTGCATATTGTTCTACGTCGAGCCCTTTTGACGTTACAAGCTAAGTGTCATTTTGATTATATGCCGCCATCTTTGTTTTTTGTGATAACATATTCGTTACATCCTCCTCTTTCTGACGATACCTCACACGTCACTATCTGACCAATAACAACGGAGATATGCTGTAGTGCCGTTTTGGCAAAGTATTGATTTTTTGTCTTAACATATTCGTTACCAACCTCCACTTTCCATCGATATCTTGCACGTTACGATCCGATAAGCCGTCGCGCCTCCACAACGAAAAGATCAAAAAATTACCAGAATGGACCTAACGATTTCTTATAGGATTTAACATGGGGAAATGTCCCGTTCTCTTGTTGCCCTTTTACTAACATGTGATCAATTGTGTATAGTCGTGTCAGTAGGGGTAGGTTTAAAAAATACGGAGAACTCATGTTTGTTTTTAAGTCTGATAATTTTTAAATCTAAAAAATTTATGAATTGATTTTGTTCTTTCTATTGTAGTCAAGTTGTCTGTTAGTTCCTGTTTATAGAAAAATGGTATTTTTTATAGACGTATAGAAATTTAAGTTGGCAATATATCGTGTCTCACTCTGAGATAGCGCGT
>NW_027312942.1:0-24704 GCF_040954645.1 Diabrotica undecimpunctata
CGCGCTATCTCAGAGTGACTTGAAAGAGCAATGATGTCATCCAAACGAAGTAAAACTGATCCTCTGTAGCAAATAAGGAAAGAAAAATGTTATCTTTGAAATGTAAACTTAACGTAATTACATATTTTGAATCAAAAATCAAATTCTGTCAACTATCAAAGAAGTTGATCTATCGGAATCAACGGTCAGAACAATTATAAAGGGCAAGGAAATAATTCTCGAAGCTGTTAAAAGTGCACAATCTTTAAGTTCCACCATCGTACGTAAACGTCATGGTATTATCACCGAAATGGAGACTGTTATAATTATGGTGTGACAATGAGGTAAATGTGAAAAATTGTGCTATTGATCAAAATACAATATGCTCCCAAGCTAAGCTAATTTTTGAGAGATTGAAAGAGGATGCTAAAGACATCGCTAAGTATGAACAGTTTTAAAGCTAGTAACGGTTGGTTCAGCTGATTTAAAAGTCGCTGTAATTGGCATAGAATTGTAAGCGGAAAGCGGAAAAGCAGCAAGTGCTGATAAAGAGGCTGCGTCTTGTTATCCACAGAAATTAAAAGCCATAATAGATGAATGTGGCTACACCATATCGATGTGAGAACTTTCATCGCACGTGAAGAGAAAACTTTCCAGGTTTTAAGGCTAACAAAGATCGATTGACAGTGATGGTGGGGTCAAATGCAGCTGGTGATTGCAAGATAAAACCACTCTTATTTTATCGCCCAGAAAATTCAAGAGGACTAAAAAATAAATCTAAATCTGACTTGCCTGTTATTTGGACGTCTAATCGTAAAGCTTGGGTGGCAGCTTCCTTTTTGAGGATGGTTTGGTCATTAATTTCATACCTAAAGTTCTAACGTTATTGTCTAAACAAATTCCATTTAAAGTGATGCTAATTATCGACAACGCTCCAGGTCATCCTGCTGCAACTTTAACTAGTTTTGACCCACGTGTGAAAGTTGAATTCTTGCCACCTAATACAACCAGTTTACTTCGGACGATGGATCAGGGGAGTCATTAAAACATTCAAGGCTTATTATATTACAATAGACGATAATTTGCACATCTCCATGAAGTTATAAGAAAAAACGACAAGCTCTCTGTTAAAGACTATTTGGAAACAATTCAACGACAATCTTGGAATGAAGTTTCACAAAAACGTTAAATGGCGCCTGGAAAAAACTGTGTCCTGTTTTTTTCATCACTGACACTGAAATGGAATTGATGCATAGCATGATAAAGTTAGTAATGTTATTAAAGAAGTTGTTGATATCGCCCAGCAAATAAATTTAGAAGTTAATAGTGATGACGTTAAAGAACTGTTGAATTCCCACAATCAGGAGCTGACAATAGACGACCTCATAAAAATGCACGAGGAAGAACAATACAATGAAGAGCTTGAGTGTTTGGGTCCAGTTCAATTTGACGATCAATGACGATTGAAAACTTGACTGAAGGCCTCAGTTTAATTGAAAAGGGATCAAAATTTTTTAGAGTATATAGAACACAACGAAGAGCGCATTTCTTCTGCAAAACAAGGGATAAAAAATTATTAGCCTGCTATGAAGAAATTGTGGCGAAAGAAAAAAACCTTTGAGTCATCAAACTACTTTTTTAGATTTATATAAAGCCTTTTACGTCAAAATAAATTGAATTTACAATTTTATATTTATATATCCTAAGATTTTAATAAAAAATTTTGTGTAAATTGCTACTTTATTGCTATCTTATTTTCCGGTCCCAATTAAAATAATTTATATACATACATATACAGAATTATACCCCGCGATTATCGCTCGGTACCACACCTATTGCGTAAGTTCGGAGCATTTCTCTATGTATATATATATATTATATATATATATATATATATATATATATATATATATATATATATATAATTATGCACAGATATCAAAGTGAGGTCCTGACAATACACGCACTTAGTGAGGACCGGTAGAAAACGTAGACATAATCGATTCAACTCTTCATAGTGACCTTGACAAGTAAATCAGCAATTAAAAATGAGCAATATACTCAAAAAAAATTACGTGTATGTGTCCCGTATTGTTCAAGTATATTGCCACCCAAGTGAGGCCATTATACGCAGCTGTTAAAGTGAGACTGTATATATTTTTTGGTTATGCACACAAAGTGAGGACAACTTTACGTGTATATTTCCTTACAGCTCATCAAGTGAGGACCCTACAGTGTTGTCGATAAATATGAGATTAGTGGTTTCTACCGCCTTTTTCTGTATAACACAGTAAGAATTATTGTTTAGATGTTTTCAGTATAACTTGTAGTTATAAGAAGGATTTTCGCTTTGTTCTTGCTCGTACTGTTTGTTAATTTTATAACATTTTAGTACCTAAGCATCAAATCACGGTAGACTTGTCTGAGACTAGCTCAAAGAAATAGTTTTATATTTTTCAATAATTTACATTAAAGATGGATAGGAAATCAAGAATTTTGAAAATGGCATTAGTTGAGAAAAATAATAATCAAAATGGAGGATACAGTGATAGTTCAGGAATGCGAAATTTATATTGCAATATTATGTATTACAATGTGGGAGAAGGAAAACATTCCACTTCGATATTTGGCAGTATTTATTATATTTTAAGAAATAACGAATCAGGTCGATTTTTGATCTAAGGCGGACACATTTTTTACAGTACATACATCTGTCATTTGTAAAACCCCACCGTTCCACTTCCCTCTCCTCTTATTTTTAAATAGGGAATAGGGGTTGTCTGCATTTGCTTTTGTACACTTTTCATTGTCGCTTTTAATGCTCTATTAAACCGTTATAAAAAATTTTATATTCGACCTTTCGTCTTTTTGAAACCATCATCAACTTTATTGTAGACAACGTTTCGACTTCATAAAACCATCTTCAGTGAATTAAATGGAACAATAATCACAGGGTGAGTCTGTTTTTTTGAAGTATGATTTTACACTAGACCTCATTTAGTGAAAAAAATTTCATATAAACAAAGGTCGTATATTGCTTTGTTTCTGAGATACGGGGTGATAAAATATAAATCATTTTTTAGTATTTCGCAAATATCTCAAAAATAGTTTTTACTTCTAATTTTACAGTTATTAAAGGTCCATTCAAACTTATCGAAAACATAAATAAACTCATAACGTTATCAATCAGTGACGTGCACTGAGGTTAATAGTTGCACTATTTTAAATAGAACTCCTAGGCCACTGCATATTGGCAACATTTCTATAAATCTCCATGAAAAGTTCCTGTTGTTAAAATATCGTATCTTTTTAGTTTTTGAGAAAAACAGCAGTTTAATCATTCTTTGCAGTGTTTTTTTTTAATGCTAAAATTTATGGTTTTTTAATATTGGCTGTTGATAGAAGTTAATAGTAAAAATCATAATATTCTTATTGATGAATAATAACATTTTGTACAAAATTTAATTATTTTTAATATTATTTTTACTATGAACTTTTACCAACAGCAAATATTAAAAAAGATAAATTTTTACATTTAAAAAAATATCTGCAAAGAACGATTAACTGCTGTTTTTCTCAAAAACTAAAAGAGATACGACATTTTTACAACAGCATTTTTTTATGTAAAATTGATTGAGAATTTAATAAAATTTAGAAATGTTGCCAAATATGCAGTGGCGTAGAAGTTCTATTAAAATTGTGCAACTAGTAACCCCAATGTACACCACTGATTGATAATAAGATGAGTTTATTTGTATTTTAGACAAGTTTGGATGCCGCTTTAATAATGTAAAATTGGTCAATTGTAGATACCATTTTTGAGATATATGCAAAAAACTAAAAATTATTTATACTTTATGACCCTGTATCTCAGAAAAAAAGCATTATACAACCTATGTTAATATAAACTTTTTTTCACTAAATAAGGTCTACTATAAAGTCCTTATAGCCATAAAGTGTTATGGCGTCGAAACGTTGTCTAGCAATAAAGTTTTTATATCGTTGAATTTCTAATAAAAAGATAATATCAAATCTGCAGAAACTGAATTTAGTACTATGGGAAAAAATGAGTTGATGATGGTTCCAAAAAGACGAAACGTCGGATATAAAAATTTTTATAACGGTTTAATAGAGCATTAAAAGCGACAATGAAAAGTGTTATTAATTTGTTCTTAGTCTGTTAATAACTCCAAAAATAAATAAAAACCGAATTGCAAAATTTTGGTTTTTTGCGAATTTTTTCAAAACGGCTTAAGATATCCTGATTTTTTAGTGTCAAATTATTGCGCTTTTGATTACGCAACTTTGCCCCAGTTTACCCTTCTCCCTATGTTTTACCGTTTACGAGATCCCCATACTTTGCATCTAATTTGACTCACCCTGTACAATACAATTAACTTTTTGCATAAATATTTTACAAGTTTCTAAAATGCTTAATGTTTATTATTTATCAAAAACATTTTCTGTTTTTACCATTTTTTTAGGTAATGAGATCAAAAGAAAAAGATTATAAAAGACTATTGTTTTTTTTGCGATACAGAGTTCTTAAATTTTTCTCGACATATTACCAGACATCATGAAGCCGAGATTGAAGTTCAAGAAATTTTGTCATGTTCAGTTGGTAGTAAAAAAAGAAAAACACTTTTTAATAAACTCAGAAGCAAGGGAAATTTTCTAAAAAGTTGTACCAATGATCGTGTTGTCCCTGTGCGAAAACCTTTATTGGGAGAACTAGAACCAGCAACAATATTATCCTATTTACCTTGCAAATTTTGTAAAGGTTTCTATAAAAGAAAATTTCAGGTGACAGACATAACTTTGATTTTCTAATAGGAAAGTACATCATGTGACACCTTATTTAAAAGCTTTTGAAATACTGATTACAAGAATGTATATTATTTTAAGCCTTTCTGAGAACACAGGCGCAAAATTTCGCTCGAAATGTTTTTAATGCGTTCATTTTTTTCGAATCCTAAGGAAACTATTAAGTATTTTTGAAAAATTTAAACGCAGAATGAAATATTACTGTATTATCTATGATCGAAAGTCCCTGAGAACTTCAATAATATTTATTTTAATAAGTCACAGAGGTGAAAAAAAATTTTAGTCTGATTTTTTATTTTAAATATATCATTCAAAAGAAACTTTTTGTTTATTATAAGGGACTTTCTGCCCTCGGGCAATACTGTAGTCCTTTTATTCTGAGTTTAAATTTTTTTAAAATATCTACTTATTAGTTTTCTCACGATTCGAAAAAAATAAATGCGGTTAAAAATAATTCGACCGAAATTTTGCGCCTACGCTCTCAAAAAGGATAAAGTATTATACATTTTTGTACTATTTGAATTTATTCGACGGTCCACTGTTTTAAAATAGGTTGAACAGATGTTGCCAGTTGTATGGTCCTCACTATGTGTATCGTATGTTATTCAACAGGGCATAGAATATACATGGTTAGAAAATATACGCCAAAGTCAGCGCCTCTATGCGGAAAATGGCTGAACTAAAATTGATGTGGGACCATACAAAATGATGGTCCCACTTTTTTTTGTAAAAAAACAGTTTTTGCCATCAGTACATGTCTACGAAAAAGTCTTACATTGATTGACCAAGTGAGGGTCCATATACTGGACCTCACTTGTACAGACCTCACTTCAACCGCAGTTTCTTTTGATATGTGCTCACTTCATACGCTGGGAGAAAATATATATATATATATATATATATATATATATATATATATACAATGTGAGTAAGATTAAAATCTCACTGTTGATGAGGATATCGGTCAACGAGAAAACCGAATTGACCGATATCCTCATTTACAGTGAGCTTTTAATCTTACTCACATTGTGTATTTAAATTTAGTCCTATCGGATCGGAATATCGTATTAAATTCACATATTAGTCCTATCGGATCGGTGACTACCTCACACCTTTACGTCTGCTAGGTAAGGTATTCAATTATTGTAACCTCTGTTCTTGTAGTTGTTCTTTTCTTACCTCTAATACCTTACCTAGTCTAGGTTTACTTTGTATTCTAATACTAACCTTTAGTGTTAAGTTATTTCGCTTTTCTCCCGGACGATAGATTATTGTTTTTACTAATCTAATACCCTTTGTTACTTGGCACACTAGTTTATTTTTTTTTATTTAACATCCAATGTTTATTGCAATCTGTCTCATTACAAACAATAAGCAATATGTATAATTTATGTACAATAACATAGTGGGAAGCTGCCCAGTGGCGAGCACCCAGATAAAATATAATATAAATATAATCTATGATATAACAATTAATTTAAACTTTCACTTACAGAGTTTAATACAGATAAACATCACTGACACACATATGAGAATTACAAGGCTAAAAAACACAAATTAAGGAAAGATTTAGAAAACACCAGATAGAAACTTTTTATTTCACCGCACCATGACACTATGCTCTATTTCTCCTGATTTGCTAGAGGTCCAAAGGGTCTGGTCGTTTTAATCTTCTTAGGGTAAAATGTTGAGCAGATCCGTGGCCAGCGGATTTGGATGGCAGGATAGTCTGTTCTTGTATACAGAGTTTACAGCAGTTATTGCTTCGCAAACTGTTGGTAGCTGTAAATCGTCGTGTAATCTGTGGTTCGTGATATATCAAGGGCATTACAGATCTGGCGCAGTACTTTCGATTGGAAACGTTGAAGTTTTTGTATGTTGGTATTACTTGCTGTACCCCAGATTTGTGCTGCATATTGCCATACCGGTTTTAAAATACATTTATATATCAGAAGTTTGTTCTCCAGGCTAAGATTTGATTTTCGACTCATGTGCCAATACATTTTCCTGTAGATTAAGCTGAGTTGAAGGCGTTTCTTCCAGATGTGGATGCCCCAATTAAGTTTGCTATCCAAATGGATTCCTAAGTATTTAACGACGTTATTAACTGGTAGTGGAGTGTTGTTATAGAAGCTGGTGGCGCGACACCTTTTTTTTAAAGTAAACGTTATTTGTGTTGATTTTAAACTGTTAACTTGGACGCCACAGCTTAAGCCAGCTCTCTAAGTTTAAGTAGGGCTGGCTACCTGGGCTGCTGTAGAATTTGAAGCCATGATAACTGTGTCATCGGCAAATGTAGCGATTGTTGTATTGTCGTCGTTGGGAGATCTGATGTGTATTAAGTAGAGGGTGGGTCCTAGTATGCTTCCTTGTGGACTCCGAACAAATTGGAAACAGGTTAGTGATTTCCCACCTCTTTTGACTTGAAAGAATCGATCTGTCAGGTAGGATCTTAAAAGTGAACTTATGGGATGAGGAAATATAGATTTAATTTTGGAGATAAGACCTACATGCCAAACTTTGTCGAATGCTTGAGAGACATCTAGAAATGCAGCAGTACAGTAATTTTTTTGTTCAAGCGAATTTGTGATAGTCTTTACCACCCTATGAATTTGCTATTAGGCCCTATCTTACCTTTACACCCCAACACTACTGTTATTTCAGCTTTTCTTTTACATGTATGCAAATGATTTAAACTGTGTTACCAAAAATTTATAAATATAGTTGTCATTAGTAGTTAGCTTTTTATTTCAGTTTCTACTAACCAGCATGTTACAGCAATACAAGGTAAATAGTGTTTTTAAGTAATTTCAGGTTATTGTATTAGGTATACCTGTTTCTTGTTTTTTTCCTCATTTCTAAATTCTCAAGCTAGTCTTGAGTGGCGCCCACATTCAGTACCTTAGGCAACTTCGTATATTTACTTATAGTGCCTTCAATACAAAATTAAATTCTAAGTTGTCTTATCTAATTTCATTGTTTGTGTTTCAATGTTTCATTGTCTCCTTTGTTTATATAATTTTATCATCCTATATATTGGTCTTTTATCCCAAAGCCAATCCTAAGTGTAGAAAAGCTAGCCCGAATTCTCCCATGAGATTTGGTGTCTCTCTGTCCCTTTAAATTGATTCCTCTGAGCTAAGTCATTCATTATTAGTACATTCAATAACTTCACTCCAAATTCTCCTTCTTGTAAATTCCCATCCTAAATTACAATACCTCAGAGTATTGAGGTTTCACATGAGCCGAGCATGAAAAAGATGAACCAGTATAAAAAGAAAAAAAGATTATCAACATGTGTATGCAACGATGTATAGATTGATTGAAAAATAATATTTGACATTCTAGTCAATTCTTTTATGTTCATTTTACGTTTACCAGTAGTTAAAACAAAGTCTAATGGAAAACACTCAAATACTTTGTTATAATGCATTAAATCCTATGTAAATATTATTCACGTAATTGTGTTCACTCACCTTTATTCTAAAGCACCAGACTATAGGTGATTCCGTAATACTTTCAGTCATATACTCTATTTTTAAAATTTTCTATATTTAGCATGAACTATATAAAATTAGATCGTTTATCTGAGTATCGTGAAAAGTGGTAAATCACGTATGAGTTTATTAATCATTATTATATAAAATTAAGAATGTTTTCAACCTTTAATACTCGTTTATATAAGTGCTACTTGTCCTATACGTGAATTATGTATCTTACATCACGCTGTACATTACGTGTATATTATTGTACATAGTTCTAAGTCTACCTTTATAATTTTTATTAGTTTTGGAGTGTATTTAAAAAAACTTACAGGGAAGTAAAAATCTTATAGTCTAAACTGGTATAGACTTAAAAAATTTAAACACAACTTTAAAACACTAAATTCCAAACATTTTCGGTCTTATCAGACCATCATCAGTGAAAACCTAAAAGTAAGTAGTTCCACATTAATATAATTAATGCAAACAGGTAAAATATTCACTGTTAAACTGACAAAATGTGATATATACTTACATCGTTAGCATTGAAACTATCTCACTTAGTAATGTGGATAATAATAACGCTTAGATTCCATATAAATTTACTAAATGTTAAAATTTATGCAACACGGGGTCGATGTTTAAAAAATTACACTTTAACGAAACATACTGAACCATATTCGATACAAGAACTACATGACTAACGTAATGAAGATAGATCTGGAATTGAAATTGATACTAGACTTAGGCAAATATGCAATAAAGTAAAAAAATTGGCACTAATTTGCCCACAAATATTAAATTTGAATAAATAGCACTTCTTCTAGAAATTGTAATGTACCATTAATTGTAATGATTGTAGTAAAAAAGTAAAATACTATTCCTTAGAATTATGGAAACAATATGTTATGTATGTACAGCGTTAACAGGCCTTTTGGGCCCATTGCTGGATGATAATTTCCATCGTTTTCTGGTTCTTAGCTATCAGCTTCCAATCTCTGATTCCCATCTCTCTGACATCTTCCATCACTACATCTCTCCATTTCTTTCTTGGTCTTCCTCCCTTTTTTTGTTCTCAGGTACTCTCTAAGCAATATTATTGACTATTACCTTGCATTCTTTCTAGATGACCGAGCCATTCTAGTCTACGTTTTTTTACCACTTTTGTTATTGTAGAGTTAGCATACAAATGGTACACTTCTGCATTAGTTCCTCTTCTCCATTCTCCCTCTACTACTTTTCCACCAAACATTCTGCGATGTATCTATCTTTCTTTCCCATGCTTCCAATGTGTTCTGTATGGATTCTGGTTCATAGTCCACGGTCTCGGCAGCGGTTATAGCATTGTGGGTCTAATTATAGTTTTGTATACTCTTATTTTTTTATTACGAGATATTTCTTTGGCCTTAATTAATTTGCTCATGGCTCCAGCATACCTGTTGCTCTTGGTCAGTCTCAGGTTGATTTCAGGTTCTTCCTTACATGTCTGATCAATAAGAGTACCTAAGTACATATATTCATCCACCTTTTCGAATTCTACAACTGATCCATCCTCCATCTCCAATTTAAAGGATCACCTGGTGTTAATTCCTTTTTTGCTCGAGATCTCCAATGTACTTAGATTTATTAATATTAACTTTCAGTCCCATTTTAGAGCTTTCCTGAATCAGTCTTATTTGCTATATTTGATAGTTCTTTTCCATTTCTTGCAATGAGAACCCACATCATCAGCGTATGCTAAGCATTGGTGCTCTTATAAAAATAGTTCCGGACCTATTCATCCCACTTACCCTTACAATTTTTTCTAGAACTATATTCAATAGCATGTAGACAACGGGTCTCGTTGGCGAACACCTTTTTTTACTTTCGAATTCTTCTGAGACTGTACCGTTGCATCTCACAGTACAAATGGTTTGTCTAATTGTCATTTTAACCAATCTTATTATTTTTTCTGGCACTTGGAATTCTTTTAGCGTTTCTATTAATTTGTTTCTGTCTATTGTATCGTAGGCGGCTTTGTAATCAATGTAAAGTACTTGTGCTGAAATGTTGTATTCACAGCAATTGATCAGGATTTGTTTTAGCATAAAATTGATCGGTTGTTGATCTTCTTTTCCGAAATCCTCTATTCTAAATTTCTAATCGTTTTTTAATTAGTTGGCGAGTACTTTATATATTACCTCTAATAAGGATATTCTTCTATAGTTTGGCGCATTCAGTCTATCTCCCTTTTTGTGTATAGGAATTATAATCGACTTATTCCATTCTTGAGCATTTCTTCGGCATCCCATACTTCTAGTAGTAGCTCACCAAGTTTGTTTATTAAGACCTCTCCTCCATATTTTTATGTTCTCTGCCACAATGCCGCTCTCCCCGGGACTTTTTCTGTTTTTCATATCTTTTATTATTTCTTCAATTTCTTCTTTTGTGGCTTTTATATTTCTTCTATTACTATTTGAGGTTTAGGAACATTATAAATTTCTTCTGTAGTCACTCCGTCATTTAGCATCTCTTCAGGAAACAATAAATGACCAAATGTTTTTCAAAATTTTCCAATAAATCTTATGGCTTCTATCCTTGCAGATATATTTGTAAATTGAGAAGTAATGGGAGCATATTTTAATTCACAAAAAATATTTGGTTCTAAATCTACATCTTCGCAAAAATTACCAACAAGAACGAAACAAATTTAGGTTTATGTTGTTGGCGTCACTGGTTCCTATGTTTCGGTGTGCAAACAATGTCATTAATTTTGAGGCTATTTCTGATCATAAAAACTTTCTGGGTAAGTACAAAATCTCTCAAAATAGATTGACGAGTACTTTTTTTATGTATTCTAACCTACAACTATATAACATGATTGTATTTTGATTTATATGTTAACTTTTTTTGTTAAAACAAGTTTTATTGTTTAAAGTCATGAATTTGAGATATGTGGGGTGAATGGGAACATAATATTTACCGTGTTTTCATTCATCCTACACATTAGAAATTACTTTTGTTTATCTAATACCTCCATAGAGCATGCTTTGTTTTTGTCAGTAGCTACTCAATTTACTTTTTTATTGTAATGAGTGTTTTATTACAGGTTTTCGCAGATATCCCGCGAAAATATTATGCTGTGACAAGTGTGAAGAAAAGATGCTACACACGACAAAACCTACAGGAAGCCCTAAATAAAAATAAAGGAAGGTATTCGGACAGTGTTCCTTTAAGTATAATATACCTACTACGGTCTTACACGTATATAAAAAATTTAATACACAGCAACAAGGAGGTCAGACCTCTCTTGATGAAGATCAAGAGTTAGTTCTCGTTGACAGACTAGCAGTTTGTGATGACTGGGGATACCAAATAGATTCTTTCACCTTACCGTAATCATACGAGAATATTTGGAGGGCCTGGGCAAAGTTATTTCCAAGTTCAAGAACAACACCCCTGGTCAGAATGGGTGTATTCGTTTCTTACTCGGTAAAAACAATGACTCTCAAACAGAATGTGTCAGAACATCAAAGGTCAAAGGCAGCTGTGTCCCCTGAGATAATTAATAAGTATTTCGACGAGTTAGAAAGAGAACTTAAAGATGTTCCGTAATCACATCATCAACTATGATGAGACAAATCTTAGTAACGACCCAGGAAAACGTAAAATGATTTTTAGACGTGGCTGCAAGTACCCAGAACGAGTTGTCAACTCATCAAAAGCGTCTACTTCCGTAATGTTTGCAGCTAGTAAAGAGTTCAACATTTATACGACAGTTGAAAGGAGGGAGGTCCGAAAAACTCTCGTTTTAATCGTACCAGTTCAGTTTCGTTTGATAGTTTTTGTTTCAGTGACTGGGTTCAGTCCATTGCAATTCCCCTTTTCAAGGACCTAGAAGGGAAAAAAATACTTGACTGCGGACAACTTGTCGTCTCACTTGTCAATCGATTTAATCCAATTGTGCCAAGAAAAAACATCAAGTTTATATTTTTACCAAGTAATTCAATTCACCTACTCTTACTCAGCCCCTCGATGTGACATTCTTCAGACCCATGAAGATTATGTAGCGCAAAATAGTTGAGGAATGGAAAACAGGACCAGGCAGGAATGAATCCACAGTAGCTAAAGACAAGTTTCCTAGACTATTAAAAAAACTGGTTGATAGTCTTTCAGAGGATAATCCCAAATCAGGGTTTAAAAAATGTGGCACCAAAGTCCTGCGGATCCTAAGATAATCTGGAACACAAACGCCCTTGTCAGGAACTGTTTCGCGTGGAAGGGATTGATGGACACTTTTAAAGAACTTTTGAAGACAGTCTGATACTCAGAGATAAAAGAAAAGAAAACAAAAATGAATGTCTAACCGAGAAAAAGTGTTGTGGCAACAGATTTAGAAGAAGAAGAGTTTGAACCTGAAGCAGGACCATCAGGAGTTCAGAACATAGAACTGAATCCCTCAAAAGAAATTTCCAGTTGCACTAAAAAGCTAAAACGAGGATCTAGTGCTTCAAAAAACTCTCTCCAAGACAGTGACAAGTAGCTAGGCGTTGTCATCTGATGAAGAAACGAACACTTGCGTTAACCCTGGAGACTTCTTAGTGGTCAAAGTGTAAGGCAAGACCAAGCAATCTTTCAGGCACTACGTTACTATGTTCTCTATCATCAAGATGGCAGCTACGTAGAATCTTTTTAAGAAGGTTCCCCGGGCTTGGAAATTTTCCGAAACTGAAGAGAATGCATTTTCTAAAACCGATGATATTATAAGACAGTTGTCTGTATGTATAAACGTGAACATCTCGTCTCGGTTTTAAAAACATGATTTGTTTTAACAATGATCTTAGTGATAAGTGTTTATATTAGCCGACCTTAAAAGTGTATTTTTCATTTCAACAATAAATTTTTCCAATGAAACAAACTTGTATGTTACTTCACACCTTATACACTTTTTACCTGTTCCTATTGACCCTACATATGTATGAATAGGAACACAATAGTTTTTCATACTGTTGTTCCTATTCACCCCACCAAGTGGGGTGAACAGGAACAACAATTTGTGGTTAAAGGTGGGGAGACTTAGAAACCGAAGCTTGATATTTTTCTCCAGATTTAGTTTTGTTTTTTTTTGGCAAAATGTGACGCAGTACTGACATGTTATTTCTTTTGAAATTTTTCTTCGCGTGTAACCTATAATAGATTTTTTAATATAAATAACTACACTTAAAACCGATTTCTTTATAATCTTAAGGCATCAACAGCAGAAATTCCATTCAAGTAACTAAAATAGACGATTATTGCATGGCAGTCACTGATATTTCAGAAATAGTGAAAATATAGATTTTATAATACTCGTCAAATATACATAAATAGGTATTGGTATTGTATAAAAATTATATTATCTCTTCCCGTTTTATTAACGTAATTTATGCAATTATTTAATATTTTAAATAACATTTTATGTAATTTTTTGTATAAAATATGCAAAATCCCCAGATATTTGCATAAAATATGCAATATATGCGTTTTGCACCTTGCTTATACATTACAATTGACACGGGCATTCAAACAAGTGTTAGTTTATTTAAGTTGTTACTCAAAAATTAAACGCCCACTATGGGTTATGGTTTGAACCAACATTTAGGTATTCCTTCTTCTTCTTCTCGTAGCACAACAAACAGAGACTGCACAACTTGCTTCCATCTTGAACGGTCATTCATAATAGTTGGGTCAGTGGGTAGCCCCATTGTTCTTAGAACTGACCATATATTGTCTCTCCATCGCATTCGTGGACGTCCCAAGGCTTATTCCTGTGGGAGCATCTTCCCATATTAGCTTGGCAAGGCGATTATTAGGGAGTCTATCGACATGGCCAGCCCATCTTAGACGTTGGGATTTAATCTCTTGGACTATATCGCTCGCTCTATACATCTGCTTGACCTCGGGCAATTGTTCTCAATCGGTATTGGTTGCTATTAATGTCGTGATAAGTCCCAAGATTCTTCTAAGGATTTTCCTCTCAAAACATCTAAGTTTTCTTTCAGTTTCTTTGGTAAGGGTCCATGTCTCACACCCACACATGAGCACCGGTCTAATCACCGTTTTATATATTCTAATTTTGATGTTCGTGATGTTCGATTAGATTTAATAGTATTGTGGAGGTTGTTACATACATCTGTTTGCTGCCTGAATTCTTCCTTTAATCTCTTCCGCGATATCGTTATCTGCAGTGATTGTTGCTCCGAGATATTTAAAAACTCTCACTCTTTCAAAGGTTATATGAGTCTATTGTAACATTTTGCCTTATTCTATCTCGTCCCTTTTGTCTCTTGATGCACATGTATTTGGTTTTCTCTTCGTTTACCCTTAGACCAGTTTCTTTGCCTCTACCTCCAATTTATTAAACGCCCCCTTTACATTGGTGACTGTGTTTCGCTCAATGTCAATGTCATCTGCGTATGCTAGTAGTAATTTTGGTCTATTTACTGTCAGTAGTTATGTTCTAAGTTGTGCTGCTCTTACTACTTTCTCCAGGATGATATTAAAGAGGAGAGGTGACAGCGCATCTCTTGTTTCAGGCCACTGCTTATTTCGAAAGATTCTGAGAGTTTGTTAACTATCCGTATTCTGGATCTACAGCTATTCAGACCTAACTTAACAAGCTGAATAAGTTTTTTTGGAACTAAAAGTTCTGCCATTGCATTCCACATCTGATCCTTTTTTATTCTGTCGTACGCTTGCCGTAAAAATCTGATCTATGGTCGATCTATGTTTTCTGAAGCCGGCTTGGTATTCCCCATGAAATTTTCTACGAACGGTGTCAGCCTACTTAATAGGATGTTCGCTAAGATTTTTATTGCCGTATTAAGTAGGGAGATACCTCTATAACTAGAGCACTTGGTTTTGTCTCCCTTTTTATGGATGGGGATTATTACACTTTCGTGCCATTTTGTTGGTATTTTCTCTTCTTTCCATATAAGTGTTATTAGTTTGTATATTTGTCCATGTAGAGTTTCTCCTCTGTACTTAAGGAACTCAGCCAGTATATTGTTAGAGCTGGAGCTTTTCCGTTCTCTATTTGTTAATTGCTTGCAATGTTTCATCTATTTTGGGGTCCTCTACCGGTAGGTCCACCCCTAAATATATATTTTCTCCATGTTCTTCCTCTTGATGTATGTTTAGTAAAGTTTTGAAATATTTTTGCCATGTTTGGAGCAATTCTTTTTCATTTATTATTAATTTATCATTTTTTCTGAGTACAGACACGCATCTAGGTCTAAAGCCTTTCTTTGGTTTGACACTGATTTGTAAAATGCTCGACTATTTGACCTGTTGCCTATTCCTTTCCATTCTTCATATTTCTGTTGTTCGTACTTCCTTTTTTTCTTCTGATTAATTTTCTTGTTTCTCTGCGTGAAGTTGCATAGTTTTTTTTTACTTTCTGTTGTTCCTTGTTGGAGCATGGAGCATATTGTTTCACTTTGTCTGTCTGTCGTGTAGTTTTTCTTGACATTCTCTATCAAACAATTTCCTTGTTCTCTTCCTGCTTTTTCCTATTGTTAGTTCTGCTAACTCCATAATTGATTTTTCCATTTGTTACCACATCCTTTCGACATCATTGCTCTGGTCTACTGTATTTAGATGCTGTTTAATTTCTTGTTTGTATTTTTCTCGGATTTCCCCATTTTGCATTTTCTCGATGTTACACTGTCCCAATGCTTCGTTGACCTTAGGTTTCTCTGAAGATATTCTCACCTGATTTTTGCTGCTTACTAGGTGATGGTCTGTATCTCCATCTGATCCCCTGAGGCTTCTTACATCCAGCACATTACTTCCATGTCTAGTATCGATAATTACGTGGTCAATTTGGTTCCGCGTGAGTGGTCATTAGAGGACCCAAGTCTCTCTGAATGTTTTTATGTTGGAACATAGTAGACTTTACAAGCACATTGTTAGCCGATGCTAGCTCTACGAGCCTTTGTCCATTGTCGTTTGAGATATCTTGGAGGCTGTGTTGTCCTATTGTCGGTCAACATTTAGATATCAATTATATTATTGTTTTAAATTATGTAAAAATTTTTAAAATTATTATTCTTTCTATTTATCATTTTTATAAATATATTCCCAAACAACTGATACGATACGCATCCAGTCCATGCCTTTTCAATTTTTAAATTGCTTGTCGCTAATTTGAGAGAGCGTGACGCGTTCGCATCTTAAGAAATTAAAATTCTACAGTACTTAAATTCCTTCAGACACACTACATTTCTAATTTCTGACCCTAAATTAGTCACACTATACTTCTTTTCAAAACCCTTTCGCTAATAAGAGATCTAAATGAGGAGAAAGATGGCTTGGTTAGATACTAATTTTGTGAATTGGAGAAAGTTTTGGCCATATGTCAATGGTATTTCTTAGGGGAGCTGTGAATTTCCTGAAGGAAAAAAATCACTTCTGGCGTGGTACTGAAAGGTACTTCCTCTCGCGATATAAGTCGGTTTTTATTATATTGCTTATATATTAAAGTGATAGTAATTTTATATTTCTGTACTTACAGTTTAAATCCCTGAAGACGCAGAGGATAACAAGTAGCGGGGAACAGAAACTATACTTTAGATTTACATGAAATATTTATCTGTAAAGAAAATAAACAAATTAAAAACTTATATAAAACATGGTTTTCGAAAAATTAAAAATCATGTTTCTCGATATTTACGACAAAAACAAAACATTAAGATGCGTAGATCATTTTATATGAGATTAATCCACAAGTGACTGTAATGATAATTATATTTTATATTTGCTTTGACCTTTTAGAAAAGAAGATACACATAATTATGTGTATCAAATACATATAGTACTCCAACTACTCTTGCTTATATAAAATAACCTTTTTTATAAATAGACCCATGTCATCACAAATTGGCTAAAATAAAAAAATATATGCCGACTTTCGATCGTTTCTCCTGTCGTTGACATCCGGTAAATCATGGCGAAAATGCGCCAATTCGCGCGGCTTCGCCATTATGACGTTTATTGCATCTCTCTATGTCCCATCGAGCAAAAAGACAAAAGAGGGAATGTAAAGGCAGTGGGGGGCAAAAATATTGTTAGACAGGAAGTGCCATCTTGAGAGGCCAAATTAAACAAGGAAAGAGAGTCTTTCCTTGTTTAAGAAATCAAATTTAGTTGGGTTATGTTATTATTTGTCCCAACTGTCACATGAAATCTATTTATATTGAAGTTTTTTAACAATTGTTTCACATTTTAGACTGTTATCGTTAATATTTAATTAAATTTTCTCGTCTAAGACACATTCTGAAAACTATTTTATAGCTACTGTTATAAGTGTCGGAAAATTTAAATTTGGCGCATTCGAATTTCCGGATATGTCCGCCATCAGAGGCACTTTTTGGTCGCCTTTTCATAACGATTAGATTCCCTCTTTTGTCTTTTTGCTCGATGCTATGTCCTAAGTTGTATTTGTGATACTATGTATGAAAGGTTCATTTTAATCAAACTAGAATATTTATTTGACTAGAAAATTATAAGGAAATGAATTGTGTCAAGATTTAGGTATTTTTATATATTTTATGAAATTTGTTGTACAATATTATCATGTTAATAGTGACATAT
Organism: Diabrotica undecimpunctata; assembly: GCF_040954645.1. Classification (NCBI taxonomy): domain Eukaryota; kingdom Metazoa; phylum Arthropoda; class Insecta; order Coleoptera; family Chrysomelidae; genus Diabrotica; species Diabrotica undecimpunctata. The sequence goes on from NW_027312942.1 coordinate 17,898, forward strand.
TCCTAATACCTTAGGTTCGTACTTAGGTGTACTTATAATAAAATATCCTTCTAAATATATCGTCTGAGAAGACATGCAAAAGTTTGGTTTTTGTAATCAATGTAAATGTCAGCGGTAGCGCAAATTAATATACGTTCTGCTTGTCTTATAACATTGTTATTGTATAATCTCGTGACAAATACATGTAATATACAGGGTGTCCGTAAAGTATGGAATAAATTCGATATTTCCTATAAAATGAATTTCCTATAAATGAATTTCTTATAAATGAAAAGCCTTTTTAAAAAAATCTAAAACACGTCGATTTTTAAATTTAATGTTCACCGGCTCTATTTTTAAATGTAACACCCTGTATTTTAGGACATTTTTAGATCGATAAAAATGAGCTGATTCCAAAAAAGTATAATACTGGGGGTCTAACGAATATAATTTAAAAGATATGCGCTTAGAAAATTAATTTTTATTGATTTATAATATTAATAAATTATAAATAAATTATAATAAATAACTTGAAAGTATTCCAGTAATCAATACATGACTTAATCTTAAATGTTCGAATTGTAGCCCTTGTTGTGTTTGACAGTTACCCAAACGTGTACAAATTCTTGTAGAACCTGGTTTATGCTTTCTTGAGAAATATTCCTTTTTTTATACCTTTACGAATTCTTGTTTTTAAGTCTCCAATATTTGCAGGTTCCGTTTTATAAACAAATTCTTTAAATAACCTCACATAAAATAATCCAAAGGATTGAGGTCTGGCGACCTCGCTGGCCATTCATGTCCACGTCTTCCAATCCACCTGTTCGGAAAAATTTCGTTTAGGTACCTTTGAACATCTAAAGCATAATGCGGAGGAGCACCATCCTGTTGAAACTATAAACTTTTATCAAAACCTCCAAGATTAATTGTACTGGGGAATAAATTTCCCCCTCTCGGAGGAACCTGTAACCCTAGAGAGCGCGTCCCCAGGTGGCGGATAGGGGAATGCCCTCACCGGCCTGTTTGCAGCTAGGCCGGCGGGTAGGTGGGAAATAAAATACCACCCGCTTACCAACAGGTGGGGTAGATAGGACTCCTAAGCCGTAGAGAAGGCAACTTATCTAAGAGAAGGATAGTCTGATTTAAAACCCTGGTCCTCCAAGTTGGGGGTTGAGGCATCGGGCCAACTCCTCGATACTCGGAAAAAATAATCAAAGGTTTAAAATTTCAGCAAAAAGCCTTGGAATTCGGACGGATTAAACTATAAACGAAATTCGCAAAGAAAATGGATTATGAATTTGGGTGCTTGGAACATACAAGGAATAAGGACAAAACAGGAGGAGGTCTTCCGTGAACTGAGTAAAATGAAACTAGACATCTGTGTATTAACTGAAGTAAAGAAAAAAGGAAGAGGAAATGAAAAGATAAACGAATACCTGCATTTCTATAGTGGCGTAGAAAAGAGCGAACGAGCTAAAAGGGGATTGTCTATAGCAATACATCAGAAACTGAAAAAATGTATTAAATCATGGCAAGAAATAGATGAAAGAATTATCCTCATGGAAATTAAGAAAAATGGCCATGAAATAGTGGTAATTGGAACATATGCACCGACGGATGACTCAAGGATTGACAGCAAGGAAGAGTACTTTAACAAATTAACAACTGTTCTAGCCACAATTAATAAGAAGAAAGAAATTTGTATTTAGGTGATCTTAATGCAAGAACTGGAAAGAGCTCCAACAGTGAAATAATGGGGAGATATGGAGAAGACATTCTGAACGACAATGGTCAAAGACTAATAGATTTTTGCGAGGCACATTCTTTGAAAATATTAAATGGTTTCTTCCCCCATAAGAATATACACAAATTTACATGGACGCAGCCTACCAGGAATTTAAAATCAATAATTGACTATTTTATTCAGCGTAAAGATTCTAAACTAAAAACGAAGGACGTGAAGGTGTTTAGAGGGCCAGAATGTGGAAGTGACCACCATATGATTATTGCAAAAGTAATGGTGACATTTAAGAGAGAACAATCAAGTCACAAAAATGATGAAGTAACAGACATAGGAACAACCATAGAAAACATAAAATATAACCTGGAAAGCTTTAAACAAGATTCGACAAAGTTCTTGTATAAAATTAGAATAGCTCAGAAAATAAAAAATATAGAAACAAAGGACTTAGACCCTGAAAGTCTGTATGAGGTAATTAAAAAATATATTCATGAAGCGACAAATGAAGCACTGGGAAAAGTTGAAAATCGGAAAAAAGGTAAACCTGAATGGTTGTCAACGGAACTAAAAGAGAAAGTTCTCAAGAAAAAACAAGCATACTCACACATGGCTTCAATCCAAAGACCCTCAAGACAGAGAAATATACGCTAAATGGAATAGAGAAGTTAAAAAGGACGTGGATAAGGCGAAAAATATAAACTGGGAGGCTAAGTGTGATGAACTGGACAGATTTATGGGTGGAACAAAAGTGGCACAAGCTTGGAAAACATTAAAGCAGTTTAGGAAAAATGAGAAACAGTGAAGACAACATTTCTCTCATAAAGTTAAATGAATGGGAAGAATATTATACGAAACTGCTGAAAGAGGATAGAGTAGAGTACAGATGGGAAAAGATAAGGGAATTAATAGACAACAGAGACGAAAGACAGGGAATCCCTATAATAACATTATCTGAATTGACGGAAACCTTAAAAGAGGTTAAAAACGGAAAAGCCGCAGGGCCTGGAGACATTCCCATAGAGCTGGGTTAAATATGGGCCGACTGCACTTTTAGAATTAATAGTAGACCTTTTCAATAAATGTATGTGTGGAGACCAGGAAATTCCTAAAGATTGGAATAAATCATATATAAGCTCCATATATAAGAGAGGGAATAAAAGAGACTGTTCCAATTATACAGGTATTACTGTGACGAGCTCTGTGGGCCGGTTGTACGGCAGAATATTAAAGAAGAGGGTTGAAAGACAGAGACAGAGCGATATATAAATTGTACGAAAAATGCAGTTAGTTGTGTAAAAAATTGGAACCAGAACCTCAAATGAATTTAAAGTCACTAAAGGCCTAAAGCAAGGATGCTGTTTGTCACCGACACTCTTTAAAATATACGTCCAAGAAGCATTGAGGAATTGGAGAAATAAATGTAGATTTCATGGGCATCGAAGTGGGACAAGAAACTCTGTACTACATTGTTATTTGCAGATGATCAGGTGGTGGTTGCAACCGTATGAGGAAGATATAAACTTATATGAATCGAAAATTATTTGAGGAATATGCCAAATGGGGGCTTACTGTAAACATAAGCAAAACAGAATATTTAAAAATCGGAGGAAATACCACAGATCTGAGGCTTGAAAACGCAGTTATAAAAGGCTGCAACCAGTATAAAATATCTAGGAAGCATCATATCAGCAGATGGCAGAGTTAAGATAGATGTACCAAACCGAATAACCCCAAGGGAAAAAATGCATCCGAATACTGAATTCATTACTGTGGTCTAATAAAATAAAGATGCATACCAAACTTCGCGTATACAGAGCAATTGTAGAACCAATTACCACATACGGTGCTGAATTGTTGGACGATGACAAAGAATGAACGAGATAAAGTAGACGTTGTGGAAATGGATTATCTTAGAAGGTCATGTCGAGTATCGAGAATGGAAAGAATCAGGAATGAGGAAATACGAAACCGTACAGGAATTAGAGATAGTCTTTCAGATAGAATACAAGGAAGGCAATTACAATGGTATGGTCACGTGATGAGAAATGGAGGAGGAGCGGTGGCCAAAGAAAGCCTTAATGGTATGTTCCGCCAGAAAGAAGGGAAAAGGGGAAGACCACCAAATTCCTGGAGAAGAGCAAATTACAAAAACAATGCAATCTAGAGGCTTAGAAGAGGGAGATTGGAGAGATAGGAAAAGATGGAGGCTGAAATGCGGGAAGCGGCAATCGCCGTAGGACCCCCGTTATATGATGATGATGATGAGGTACGTAGATACCCACTTAAAAACTGAAGGTATTCTGGCCCGTTTAAATTACCTTCGAAATAGTAGAGTCCATTGGATTTTATTTCTTACAATGCCAGCCCATACGTTTACCTTTTGCGGGTAGGTATTGTGTATGATGTTCCCACATCGAGTTGGAGTTTTTTTGCCCAGTATCTACAATTTTAACGGTTGACCTCGCCATTTAATTTTGAATGTAGCCTCATCAAAAAAAAAAAAAAAAAACAAAACCAAGAGAGGGTTTCTGTGGCTGTTATCCATCATTATTTCGCAAAATTGTATTCTTTTATCTGGATCATCTTCGTTTAATTCCTGTACAACTGTGCATTTTACTTACTTTACTTACTTTTTACGTACTTTGTGTACCGTTGTTTTGTAAACATCGAGATCACGGCTAATCTTACGAACAGAAGTGTGCGCATCTTCTTCAAAAGCAAGTAGAACATCTAATGTTTGTAACATAATTTACAGAGGGGACGACCTGATTTGCGTGCATTTTCAACCGTACCAGTTTCTTGAAATTGTTTTTCAATCTTACTTACTGTTGACTGCGTGATGGGCATTTATCATTAAATAAATTACACACGTCCATCTGAGTTCGCGATTTGTCTCCATACCCAATCATCGTGAGTATTTCAATTCTTTACTCTACAGTCAAATTCATTTCTACTTCAAATCAATTCCAAGCAATAATACAGAACATTCACGAATTAATACAATTATTGTACTACTTAATTGTTATTGAACGTTACTAAAAATAATTACAGTTAACCAAAAACTAGACGTAGGCTACTTTTTTGCAATTGATAATAAATAATTTATTTTCTAAGCGCATATCTTTCAAATATATATCAATTAGACCCGAGTATTATACTTTTTTGAAATCAGCTCATTTTTATCGATCTAAAAATATCCTAACAATACAGGGTGTTACATTTGAAAAAAGAGCCGATGACGTCATCACTGTAATGTGTATCACCTTGTATTATGAAATTTTATTGTAAAATGTAGAACATTAAATTTAAAAATCGACGTGTTTTTAAAAAAGGCTTTTTAATTTAGGAAATGTCGAATTTATTCCACTTATACTTTACGGACACACTGTATACATATACCAGTAGATACACACATGTCCAAAAGTTTGGAATACGTACAAATAATATATCTACGCCTATGGTGGTTTTAAAAATTGTTATTAATATTCATTCTAGAGCGTTTTTAAATGAAAATGATGAACCAATTTGAATCGTTTTTGTATGATTTTGATCACATTCTGATACACATACGCTCATTGGCGTATTTACACATTTTTTCAGTTTTTGTTAAATTTGAATTGATCCGTTTAAAAATGCCTAGAAACGTGATATCTCATTTTTGACATACCTAGAGTAATTTCTTTGTTACAACAGGGTTTTAGTCAAAGTTATAACGCGAATATTGTTGATGCTACTCAGAGTGCTGTATCGAAAATTAAATGATAGCTCGTAGAAATCGTCTGAACTCTACAAATGGTATATCCAGAGAAATTTCTAGGCTTCAAGGACTGAATATTTCACGGCAAACAATAACACGCAGACTAAATGCAGCAAATTTATATCGTAGAAGACCGCTACGTATTCCTAAACTAATCTACCATCACAAAATAGTAAGGTTGCAATGGGCTAGAGAAATGGTGCATCATAGTCCTAACTGGAATAACGTGATTTTCTCTGATGAGTCAAAAATTGGCTTGGTATCTGATTCGCGAACAACACTGGTTTGGAGGGACCCTGGACGACAAACCCGACTAGAAACAGCCCAACCGCGTCTCTCATTTGAAGGTGGCAGTATTATGGTTTGGGGGTGGTATTATGAGTGGTACACGGACGCCACTGCTGGTTCTATAGAGAAGAGTCACTGGTGCTGTGTACATCGAAGAAGTTTTAAATCCTATCGTACGTCTATTGAGAGGGGCAGTAGGTGATGAATTTGTGTTTATGCATGACAACGCACCTCCTCATCGAACAGCAGCAGTACAAAAATTTGCTGGAAGAAGAAGAAATATCTACATTACAGTGGTTCCCGAATTCCCCCGACATGAACGTTATTGAACATGCTTGGGACATTCTTAAAACACGCATCAAGAAGCGAAACAATCCCCCTATTATACTTCTAGAACTAAAAGATGCTACCCGTGAAGAATGGGAGAGAATTCCGCAAGCCCAGCTCGACCAGTTAATCGGCAGCATGCCAAATCGCCCTACAGGCATGCCATATAGGCCAATTGAGGAATTACTAATTATTAGTTTTATCAAAAACTATTTTTTTCTATACTAATTTACTTTTAAATGTAAGTTGCACATTGTAAGTTTTTCACTCCAAGAGTATAAATAATTTTTTTGCATATCGTTTATCTGGTTTTGAGATTTATTTAGTATTGTTGAGAATTGAAACAAAATGATGTTTAATTATTCAGAAGAGTTTATATATAAAAATCAATAAACAAGATGAAATATTCCAATATTCCAAACTTTTGGACATATGTGTATAATGAGATTACTATTGACTGTACATATCTTATAGTGAACATTTTTTTCTGAACAATAAAATTTTAAATGAACATATTTTTGGAAAAATGTACATCACATCAAATGGTATTTTATGTATGCATTTTATGTAGGTATTACATAGGTAAGAATCGACAGCTCTTGTGCCACTCAGTATCTTCCTACACATTTGTGCGATTTTTTTTTCGCCATATCGAAATGAAGACCGTTCAATATTTAGTGGCAACTATATACAATTAAAGTACTCTGAGATAGCG
>NW_027312943.1:0-24698 GCF_040954645.1 Diabrotica undecimpunctata
CGCGCTATCTCAGAGTGTTAAATCTGTGGACCAGTCTCTGCAGACTATCAATATTACGTCGTCTGCGTAACAGAGTATGTTGTTTCCCATGACTTCCTCTTGATAATTTCATTCATGATTAAATTGAAGAGCATGGGGCTTAATAAATCTCATTGTTTTATTCTGCTACCTATTTCTGTAGGTTCTGTAAGTTGTCAATCTATTCTGACTTCCATTTTGTTGTTTTGGTAGATGTTTTCAATAATTTCAATAATATTTAGGGGAACTTCTCTATTATACAGAAGATGGATTACATCTTTGAGTCTTACTCTGTCAAACGCTTTCTTTAAGTCAATCAGACACAGAAATGCTGGTCTGTTATACTTTAGTGATTTCTCAGTAATTTGCTTTATAATGAATGTGGTATTTCCGGTTCTAGCGTCGGTTGTTCTTCCACTGCATAGAGGTGGTGGAGGTTTTAGGTAGCCAATCCACGTATCCTTTTTTATGTGTTTTGGTTCTATTAGTTCCTTTACCTCCGTTTTTTGACCTCTTACGAAGCTCTATATTTCCTTTTGCAGACCGTAAAAATCATGTTCCAGTCTCTTATGTATGATTCTCATGTACGCATATACTTGGCAACGTTGCACTTGGTAAACGGAACCACAAGTGACAGCTGCGACATGACAACCAGACATTGACAACACACTTAGGTTAGGAACTCCATGTGAACATAAATAATAATGTTAATTTATATATCCTTATAAAGCTTAATAAAACCTATCGTAAGTAGCTTTATGTTATATTATGTCCCACAGTCCTAAAAAGGCAAAAATTACACAGTGCTTTGTCTTTTCTTCATTATATATAAAATTTGGATTGTCATTTGTGGCTTTTCAATTCATTAATTTCAGTTATTTTTGATGTTCTAATAAAATTTTCTTATATCTTTTGCGATGTTCTATCCAATTTTTGAATCTCTTGATATGTTTCATTCATTTGAATAAGTTTATATAAGTTAATAATAATGGTTATTACTAAAATAGCCAGACATAACAATATACGGACGTTAAAAACGTAAACATGTTTAAATATCGAGTTTTCTGGTTAACTAAATAGTAAATAAAGACGCTTACAAGCCTATAAGGTGTGGATTTATAGAAGATCCTTGAAAACATATTGGAAGATGCAATTCAGATCATGTACACAATTTCCCATGGGTACAAAGAGTTACTAATATTGAGGTACTTCGTCGCATGTGTTAAAAAAAAAGGAATTACTAAGACTAATCAAAGAGAGGAAAATGCAATACTTGGGTCATGTGTTGAGAGGCAAAAGATTACGTCAAGTTATACTGAAAGGAAAAGTACAGGGCAAAAGATCAGTAGGAAGACGCCAGAACTCGTGGCTGAAAGACCTGAGGGGATGGTTCGACCGCTCATTAGCAGAAATCTTTTGCGCAGCAGTTTCTAAAACTACAATTGATGAGAAGACACAATTTTCAAAGAAGATTTTTAAAAGGCTGAATAAGGAAAAATATTTTATTAATAACATAAAATTACCTTCATATCTTAGTCATGATATACGAAGCGGTAGAGAAGATATTAAAACGAATTATCAAAGCACAGGAAAAAGCTAGAAGGCACTAGGAAGACGAAAATATTCGTAGTTGAAAAATATAAGAGATTGGTCTGATTTGAACTTTTATTCACTGTTTCGAACTGCCTGTTGTCTCTCGATGATAACGGACACTCTCTCTTGACTGCTGACTGTTGCTAGAAATAGTCGTCCTCTTTTTCGTCTGCTGAGTCCTACTAGGCAGACGTATAATCCCTCTATCGCTACCTATCGCTTGGTACAGACTTACCAAGCTTTTTCTCCACTCTAATTATCTCTCTCGCTTATAGTTACGCGAAAAATACCGCAAGTACTATTTTAAATCGTGTACAGACGCAAATGTGCTATATCTCGTGATCTCAGTGTTAGTTTAGAAACCGGTAACCGGACAGTTTCCCCGTATGAAGAACAACCGCGACTGAAAGCCTCTAAATACCGCGAGTGTGTGTATGTGCAGCAGAAGAATTGGTAAGACTTTGTATAAACATAATTTGCTATAATCTGTATAACCTTTTACCACATATCCTAATTTATTTGAACCAGCCCTATGTAATACAGTCCTCATCAACTGTAATTATATTCATAATTTCACATATGTACACCCTTTTTGTACATATTGTTGGCACAATATATAACTTTGTGCCAACCCTTCAATGAATATGTTATCATAAGAAGAAAAATTAGTAAGAAGAATTTCATGGCAGTTTTGATTTATTTACAAGAATCAACAAATAAGAAATATTGTTTTTTTTTTGCATAAAAGTTTTTTTCTCGCATTTTTTAAAAATTTTTTGTATACACAGTTATGTCTAGATTAATCTTCTTCATTCTTCGAGATCATTTTATTGGCATTTTTTACACCACTGTCATTCTCAATCTGTGCTTGGTAAAAAAACATTGTTTTATGTTCTCTGTAAATTAAAGTTAAAATTTATTTAACTGCGAATCATATAGCAAATATTTTTACTTCAATTCCTATAAAACACTATCGATTAAACGAAGCATATTTTCCAGGCAATATGCAAAATACGCATAATGAATATTAATGTGGATTCAAATGCGATGGAAAATAAAGTAAATCAGGTATTCCTACTTGTTTATTAGCATATACATCCGTATGGATTATTTATTATTTTAAAATAACCCACAATATTAATAAATAAAATAATATAAATACCAGATGTGTACAAGTTAAATAAATATGATAACCACAGCATGCCTGAAGTAATTAGAAAGTTAAAAATCAAGTGAAATGAAATAGTATAAAAGCAAAATATCAGTGAAGAAAAGATGTTACAATAAACTACAGTTGTTACAATTTTGTAATAAATGTACGTTGAAGCAAGGTTTTTTTTTGTCACACAAGTTAGTTAATACTTGATACGTAGTCATTATTATAATTCTAATATTCTGACATGTATTGCATGGAAAATGTTACAGAAACTACCGCTACAATGAGGAAAACATATAACTTAATATACAGAGTAGGTATATTAATTAAAATGTACATAGGAGTAAGCTAAAAAATATCCCTGTTGGGGTATCGGCCAGGTATTTTTGAGTTACACAGACCTCAATAACTAAAACCTCTATGCTTTTAGCAGTGTGTTTAATGGACTTTTTATATCATTAACAATTTGAGGCCAATAATATACCCTTTTATCTATCTTCGTCAACAGCGGCGTCAACAAAAACAAAAATCAAAGTCGAAGGACTAAATACGGAATCCACGGACTACTTATACAGGAAAAGAATATCAAAGAAAATCGCTGGGAATGAAATATTGGAAAACGATATTATTGAGGAAAGCTGGGAAAAACTTAAAAATAACATAATTAACGCAGCAACAGAATCACTTGGAAAGAGGAAAGTAACGAACAATAACATATCAAAAAAGAAAACACCATGGTTTAGAGAGAAAGTGAAGACAAAATGTGAAGAAAAGAAGAAAGTACTTTTACAATACAGAACCCAACAAACACAACAGGCATACAACCACTATAAACGAATCAGAAATAAAACGAGTATTTTAGTTAGACAAATAAAAAAGGGACACTGGCAAAGCTTCTCAAAACAGATGGAACGAGACTTCTACGGAACAAAAAAATCATATAAAGAATAATCAGAGGACAAAGAAGAGAATTGAACGAACTAATAAAAACGAAACACATTCAGAACGAAAATTGGGTCAACTACTTTCGATCCCTATTTGCTAAAGGTGACGATAATAAACCACCAACACCAGAGGTGACGACGAACGAAGAAATAAATATTGAGGGGGAAGAGGTAGAGGAAGCGTTAAGTAAATTAAAAATTAGAAAAGCACCAGGACAGAAACACAAGGACAGAATACCGAACGAACTCCTTAAGTACGGATGACTAGATCTGACCAAACAACTATTAAAACTAATCCAAACAATAATAGAACAAAACAGAATTCCTCAAGAATAGAGATCAAGCATCCTAATACCTCTCTTTAAAAATGGAAACTAATCGAACCTGGAAAATAACAGAGGAATTAATTTATTAAACACAATACTAAAATTAACAACCAAAGTGATAACAAATAAACTGAATGAAAATATAACACTAGCAGAAAAACAACAAGGTTTTAGTCGGGAAGATCATACATCGACGACATATATTTATAATGAGTCAAGTGCAAGACAAATCATTAGAATACAACAAACCGGCATATCTATGTTTCGTGGACCTTTAACAGGTTGACTGCCACAGCGGTCATTATGCCCGCTCATAGTACTAGTAACTCACGCTATGGCGGTCATATTGTCCGCCGTGCATTGTTTAACAAAAGTGTCTGTAAAGGGTATATGACCGCCGATTTCGTTAAAAATGCATAGGCAAACATGACCGCCTGGCCTGTATGGATATGTGAGTAAATATATTTACTTACATATGCGCTATGTATTATATGTGTATACCACAAAAAAATTGTACATTATAAGTAAAAAATCAATGATTTTAGATAGAAATAAGTAAGTTTTTATTAAAATAATTGAAAAATAACATGGTTTTAAAAGTCATTACATTTTTAAATGTTTGAAATTAAAACAAGGCAGACAAAAATGAGGATACCCCTGGCAGTCTGTGCAATATGTAGTAACTTTTTTTACTTTGTTTTTAGATATTTCTTCTGTAGTTTTTTTCTTGTAGCAACCTCTGCAGTATTTTCTTACAGAAGTAGCAATTCCATCTTTTTTTAGCAATGTATGATTTCGTAAAGTCTTTCTTGTAGTTGCTGGTGGCAGTGGTTCATCTTCAGCTTGTTCGACTTGATCATAAACGGGCCCACCTTTGACTAAGTCAGATACAATTTCTTCTCTGAATTTAGTAATCGTCATGTTTGAATTAGAAAGTGTCTTGAATACTATATAAGCATCTACAATAGTTGTACCTAGCAGAAGTTCGATCGCGATTTTACGATACCATTTTAATGATCGACGCAAAGCGGAATTATAGCTGGACATCTGGTCTGACAAATCAATTGATGATTTCCCAGCGTTGTAATCAATTATAGCATCCGGTTTTATATATTGAATGGCGTTCAATAAGTTGGCAACTATCAGTGTGCTTAGTAGACAAAATAAGAACATCGCATTTATCATTCCACTTTATCACACATACGCCTCTTGAATTTTCTTTGCAAAATGTTTCGCCCTTTTTCAATGTCTTATCCAAAACTGTCTAGTAGACGATTAGCCAGTTCAAGGCTGGTGTAATAATTATCAGTAATGGCAGTTCGACCTGCATTCAGGAAGTTTCTTGACAAATTCATCACGACTTTGGTAGGAACTGAAGCTCCTCTGTCTCTTTCTTTGCCAGCATAAATTTGTAAATTCCAAGTATAGCCTTTACCACAGCATAACTTAAATACTTTAACACCATATTTATGAGTTTTTTGAGGCATGTTTTGCTTCATCACTAATCTTCCTTGAAAGGGAACAATACTTTCATCGATACAAAATACTTCTGGAGTATATGTGTCTTGATATTTTCTTAAGAGTAGGTTGACAAGTGGTTGAATTTTGTGCAGTCTATCTCCCTCTTCGCGTTCTTCATTATTTGAAAAGTGCCACATTCTGAGCAACAGCTCAAAGCGATTTCGACTCATAGCAGTTGAAGCAATATCATTACGAAATAAGGGTTTTCTGCTCCAGTAATGTGATAGTGAAGGCATTTGAACTAATCCCATGTAACCCAGCTGCTGCATAAATTGGGTTGAGCCCCCATGTCTCAGTAAAATCGAATTGTTGGTGATTACTAACAGGATTTGTCCATTCTGTTGGAACTGGGCTACTAATTGGTTGATCAATCACAAAATCGCCTCTATCAACCATTGGATCATTTCCAATCTCATTATTTTCTGGTAGTAACTCATCGTCGGACATATTGGTGACATCTCTAGGCGGCTCGGTTGTCAGTGGATTGATATTTACCCCATTACCAATACCTGATGGACCTGCTTGAGCTTCACAAGTATCAGTGGTTTTGTTTATATCAAACCGCATTTTCTTTTTATTTGGACTAATATTTTCATCATCGTCTGCATTAGATGATATGTCCATTTCTTCCGAACTTGAGGGTACATATAAATCTGTAGAATTAAATGAACCAAAGTCGTCATCTGTTTCTGACTCTTCTGAAATAAAACAATCTAACCTATATTTACAGAAAAACAATAAAATAATGCAGGTATTACCATCTGTTTGAGGCATTTCTCCAGCTAATTTCATTAGACGTAAAGTACGCCGATTTGTAAACATAATGTAGTTTTGCAATACAACGCGCTATCTCAGAGTAAAACAACGAGCCACACCCTTGCAATAATAGTCTACACTAACTAACTAGCTAAAACGTGCGAACTATTACCTTAGCATAAGAATAGAGGTGGTCGCTACAGCTGACCGCTCTGGCGTAGACAGGTTATTTTGTCCGCCTACGCCAAAGCGGTCATTTTAGCCGATTTTAAATTTTGGCCGCAATTTTTTTCTTTTAATTTATAATAAAATTAATTTGTGCCGAACTGTTTTTTAATACACTTTTCTAGTATAAATTACTTTGGCGCAAAAGGAAAAATTAGAATTTTCAGCTTGGCAGTCAATCTGTTAAGAAGGCATTTGTAAAATACATTATCCACTTGTACGCAGTGTACGCAAGAGAGATACCTCTAAGAATAATCAAAACGATCGAAAATATTTACCAAAACAACACAATAAAAGTAAAAGTAAATGAAATAATAAAAAAAGTAAGAAGTAACAAACAATACCAAATGGGAGAAAAACAACATAATCTGCTCTCAAAGTAAAGATGGTTTACAACGTAGGCTGCAACAATTTAATATAACCGCCAGAAAATTTAACATGTTAATTTCCCAAAAAAAAACAAAATGCACGGTTACATCAGCAAATTTACTAAGATTGGAAATTGGATCTGGAAGGTCAGATAATAGAACAAGTGATGGAGTTTAAATATCTAGGCATCACATTATCTAGCTACAGAAAGCTCAAAACTGAAGTGAAAAATCAAGTGAATAGAGCAAACAGAGCCGCAGGCTGCCTGAATGAAACAATATGAAGAAATAAAAATATCGGTAAAGAAACGAAAGACAGAATTTACAAAACAGTCATCAGACCAATAATGACATACGCGACAGAAACAAGACCTGACACACAGAGGACAAAAGGGATGTTAGAAACAGCAGGGATGAAAACACTTTTGATGGTAAGACACTATGGGACAGAGCTAGAAGTAAAGATATACGACGTAGATGCAAGGTGGAGAACATCAAGAACTTGGTAAGAAATAGAAGAGTAGAATGGAAAGATCATATAAGCCGAATGACAACAAATAGAGTACTAAATACGGTAAAAGACGGTTCCCCAATAGAAATACGATGGAGGCACATTGAAAAACGGACAGAGTCATGTCTGTATAAAAAGTAGAAGAAGAAGTATCTTCGTCTACCAGTAAAAATTAAAGCATTTTAAACGAAATTTCTGGTAATTATTTTTCAAAACACTATTCAAGTTTTAAAATAGCTATTTATAAATATGGATTTTATAATTTGTTTCATAGAAATCTATAAAAACCTTAAAAACTCTTAATTTTAATTACTAAAGTATTTCTTAGTAACTAGTGCTCGTAGTAACTCTTAGGTTAATAACTATTAAAATAGAACAGAAATATGCTTTATTGTCACTAAAAATTGTACAATTTTATGTACAAAGCTCATAAACAATCAGAAAATAACAATAACAGGGTAGCTGAACTATAATCGCAAAAAGGAAAATCATTTCGAAGATAAGACTCGAATAAAGAAAAATATGTAGTTTTGGAAGATGCTACAGTGAGTTTCATCGAACCAGATCCTATTGCATGGCAGACTGAGGCTAGTTTTTTACTGAACGAATCGATATAAGGTTGCTGTCTATAAGAATACCAAGAAATTTTACAGTATCAACGATAGTTAACTGCCTGTTATTTAGAAGCAAGCTTTGGAGAGCTCCTTTATAGGAAAATGTTACTGTCTTAAACACGTTAAAAGAGAGTAAATTAGAGTCGGACCAGGTTCTTAATTTAACTAGATTAGAAGTTATAGTTGCATAAAAAATTGCAATATTAAAGTTTCTCCATTTGATGCTGGTCTCAACAGCAATAAGAAAATTTTTTTATCGATTTTTAAATTGGTGATGTCATTTACAAAGACAGGGAAAAGTAGACGATCCAATACAAGGAACCTTGTGGTACTCCACATACAATGCTTTTGTGACTATAGTCAGTATCATTTGCTTTAACTAGTTGTTTCCTATTCCCCAAGTAATATTGAAACCAATTCAAAAAAATACCTCGAATTCCTTAGAAATAGTTTTTTTAATCACAATCTTTGTCATAATCACAAAAAACCGTGGAAGTATAGATTATTGTTTAGTGCTTGGTAAGACTCATCGTAGTACAGAAAACATAGCATCACAGGTACATTTATTAGTATAAAAGCCAAACTGATTTTGTGATAAAATTCAACGAGAAAGGACATAAGTCTCTCAATAATTTTGGATGGTTCCTGGTAGTAAGGCAATAAGTTCATATTTGCAAGCATTCAATTTTTCACCTTCTTCTTCTTAACGTGCCCTATCAAGTCCCCTTGACGTTGGCGATTAACATGGCGAAACTGTCTCTGTCTTGAGCTATTCTAAAGAGTTGCTCAGCTTCCCTCAGTCCTGTCCACTCCCTGATATTCTTCAACCAAGAGGCCTGCTTTCTACCAATTCCTCTGCGTCCTTCGATTTTACCCATCATAATAAGTTGAAGAATATTATATCGGTCTCCCCTTACTACGTGTCCAAAATAGGCTATCTTTCTACATTTGATGTTATCAAGCAGCTCGCGAGCAGCATTTGGTCTCTCAAGGACTGCCACATTTGTCAGCATATCCGTCCATGGAATTTTTAGTATACGTCTGTGCAGCCACATTTCAAATGCCCTCCAGACGATTAATGGTGGATATTTTTAATGTCCATGCTTCGACACCGTATAAGAGGACTGACCAAATGTAGCATTTAACCATGCACTTTCGAAGTTGAAGTTGCAAGTTATCATTACAGAAGAATGACTTCATTTTTAAAAATGTCGTTCGGGCTATCTCGATTCTACGTTTTATCTCTTGATCTGGATCTAGTTGTTTAGTAATATGGCAACCAAGATAATTAAAACTGGACACTCTTTGAATTATATGACCATCAACATATAATCGTGCATCTTGATGTGCTAAACGGCTAAACACCATGTGTTTTGTTTTTGAACAATTTATGTTTAGGCCAAACTCTCTTCCCACTGTATCAATGGCATTTAAAAGGCATTGTAATCCATTCATGTTATCACTTAAAATAACTGTATCGTCTGCATATCTGATTGTATATATCAGAATTCCATTAACTTTCACGCCCCATTCCAAATTATGCAGCGCTTCTTTAAATATTATATCTGAATATAAATTTAATAACAGTGGGGACAGTATACAACCCTGTCTGACACCTCTTTGTATTTTACATATTTCTGTTGATTTTCCGTTTATGCGAGCTGTTGCTGTTTGACGCCAGTATAACTTTTATAATCGTATGTCTTGACGATAGTCAAGGTTAGTTGTCTTTTAATATTGTAGTTAATTTGTGATGCTGTACTCGATCAAAGGCCTTTTCATAGTCAATAAATACAGCAAAGACGTCCTTTGATCTCGACATTTCTGCAATAATACATTTAGTGCAAAGAGGGCGTCCCGAGTTCCCAGTCCATTTCTGAAGCCAAATTGTGTTTCATCCTGGTCTTCTTCACATTTATCTCTGATTCTACTGTGGATGATGCGTAGAAATATTTTTAAAGTGTGGATCATAAGGCTTATCATTCTATAATCGCTACAGTTTTTCGGACGTTGTTTTTTTGGTACTGTTATGAATTCGGACTTTAACCAATCTTCAGGGATATCACCAGTCGAATAAACATCATTGAAAAGTTTGACCAGTATTCCAATGTTTTCCTCATTTATAAGCTTAACATCTCTGTCGGTATGTTATCAGGGCCAATGGCTTTCTTGTTCTTTGCTAACTTTATAGCATGCAGTATTTCTGATTTTAGTATTTCTGGTCCTTTACCTTCAACTAAAGTCTCCAGTTCTTCAGAATTTTTCACCACCCTTATAAAATAAAGAGAAAAATAGTAATGATTGTCTTAAGACACTCTGAAAATATACCTTTTCCAAAGAAATCATTAATTAGTGAGACCAGGACTTCCAACACATTTTTTGGAAGATTTGATAATTAATATGAAACTATCTATTTTTAAAATTTGACTATTATACTTACATAAACAACAAAAATATTTTTCTATATTACATCGACCTTTGAACGTTTTGTTTATGTTTTGACTTGTCGTTACGCATTTTGGTAATTTCAACAGGTCTTGAACGTTTTTCTAGTCTACATTAACAGCCGGAAAGCGATATTTCGGATAATCGTGGTATGCTGGTAACCAGAACGCGTTTTTGACGTATTTTTTAGACCGTTGGTCGAAAGTGGTGTTTGATTCTATATGCACGACAAAGCAATAAATTATTTTTGAGGTCTGCACTCTATGGAAATCACGAATACGATTAAGATAAGACAGTTACAATATCTCGGCCACGTTATGAGGGGGATATTTAATATGTGTTGCTACAAATCATAATGCAGGGAAAAATACAGGGAAAACGAAGTATTGGAAGAAGACGCATCTCCTGGCTCAACAATTTGAAAAAGTGGTATAATTGCAGTTCCGTCGACTTGTTCAGAGTTGCAATCTCAAAAGTGAAATTACCAACCTCCTTAGACGGTAATTAAAGAAGAAGACTCTATTGGAAGTGATAAACTATTTTGGGAATATTTAAACTTTTTCGCATTTAATTATTCATTCATTAGTATATTAATTTTATGTAAGTGTAGTATTTTGCGGGCGATACCAAGATAGGTATAATATTTAGGAATTAACTCGTAAACGTATTAAACTAACTTTTTATGTTATCGATATGTAAATTAAGCAAGTCAATCACATTTAGTTCGTCAAACTCAAATACTTGAATAATGACATATCCTTATAGGTATCTTTCTTATTTCCTTTTTAAACAACTTGAATATCAAATATTGATTAAGCTCTGTCACTAAAATCTCCGATAATTAAACTTGACTAATAGGGATCCAATCAAGCTTGTAAGTATACAATCAAATACACATCGAATTTCATAGTTTGCTTACAATATCTTGACTTAATAATGTATATACCGTCATCAAAACTCAATTAGTATAAATTTTAAGATTACCTCAAAAGGGAATATAATCCGCAACTAATTTCAGTAGTTCAGGTATTAGGCAAGGAAAATTTGTTAGGGTGGAAATAAGTTAACACCAATGGAAAATTTATTCAAACCTACGGAAAGTAATATAAGATAAAAATAGATTTTAATCAACAACTAGATCGTATCATTTTTAATTTCTTCTTTTAACTCCTTTTACACCCTGGGGTGTCGCATTATTTGTTATCTTATTGTTTATTCTCTCTTTTCATTCTTTATATATATATATATATATATATATATATATATATATATATATATATATATATATATATATATATCGATATCATTTTGTTTGCTGTTTAATTCATCTCACTGGCTTTATACAATATTTATATAATTTTTTTATATCAAGAATATCTTTATTTTCCCGTTTTTTAAATTAGTACTGCTAAATAATTTACGAAGATATTTGCAAAAAAGCAGCTTTTTGCACTAATTTATAAATTTTATTAATTTTTTTATTAACAAAAATAAAATGTTATTAAGACATTTGCACATCGAGGAATTACCGTGTTTTAAATTTGTGTGAAATTTCCCCCCGATCGGTCAAATAGTTTAAAAGTTATTTAATTTGTTTATCCCTGGGGCTAAATATTTAAACTATTGACTTGCTCTATTAATGATTCTAGACACATTTAGCAAATTTCAGAGGATTCCGTTTGAAAAAGGAGTATGTTTTTTAGTTATAAATAATTGTAATAACTTCTAAATTTTTTAAACTACAGATTTGTACGTTCAAAACCGTTGGATAGCTAGTAAAAAAACTCACAGTAAAAGAACCTTCTATGAATAACTACATACATAGTTTTCACTGGCCAGGAAATCTCGGAAAAATTGAGTCCATTTGAAATTCACCGTAAAAGACTTACTTTTTTTTTTACTTTGGCTGGAATAGCCTGTCGCAGTATTAACAATGATGAGACAATTTTCACCCCCCGAAAATCTCGAAAATCCGGGAAAATCAACATAATTATAATTATTAGTATAAAGAATACAATAATATAATGTGTAAAAAATTACCTGAAGTTTAATTTATAAAATATATAAGTATTATTATATCATTGATATAAAATCAATATATATATATATATATATATATATATATATATAAATATATATATATATATATATATATATATATATATATATATATATATATATATATATATATTGATTTTCCGGGATTTTCGAGATTTTCGGGGGGGTGAAAATTGTGTCATCATTATTAATACTGCGACAGACTATTCCAGTCAAAGTAAAAAAAAATAAGTATTTACGGAGAATTTCAAATGGACTCAATTTTTGTTTTTTTTTATAAATTTTACAAATTTTACAAAACTATGTAGTTATTCATATATCGAAGAGCTACCCCAAATTAAAAAAAGAGGCTTCTTGCTGGAATGGAAGCCGAGATAATATAAATTTTTCCTACGTGTTTAAATTTGAAGTTCCGATCTCGAAAAAAAAAAACGGAGCTAAAACAATTATCCCCTCAACTTTCCTATGTCGATCTTTCGAAAGTACCTTAGTTTCGAAGGGCTGTGGGTTTCGAAAAATTGAATGAATTTTATAGCTATAAGTTTCAATATAAAGTTTAGATTTTTATTCAAAACTTGTGCAAATTTCACTTCTTAATGTTTATAAATAATGGAGATATGACTTTTTAAAAAATAGTCCCTTACTTCGTTCCTATTGGTCATAGAAGGGTTTTTTTAATGTGAGTTTTTTTACCAGCTATCCAATGGTTATACATGCAAGTCTGTAGCTTAAAAAATATAAAAGTTATTACAATTGTTTATAAGTAAAAAAACATACCCCTTTTTCAAACGTTTATTTTGTAAATAATTTCGATGAAAACGCAATATGCATTTAACTTCTGAGATAATTTAAGTCTTAAAGAATCCTATGAAATTTGCTAAAAGTGTCTAGCATCATTCATAGAGCAATTTCAATAGTTTATATAATTTTAGTCTTAGGGATAAACAAATTAAAAAAACTTTTAAACTATTTGACCAATCGGGGGGAAATTTCGCATAAATTTAAAAGACGGTAATCTCTCGATGTTCAAATATATTAATAACATTTTATTTTGTAAATAAAAAAAATAATAAAATTTATAAATTAGTGCAAAAAAAACTGCTTTTTGAAAATATCTCCGTAAATTATTTATCAATTTTAATTTAGAAAACGGGAAAATAAAGATACTCTTGATATAAAAAATGATATACTTAAATATTGTTATGTAAAATATAAGGGAAAAATCTTATAGACAAAAAATTAAATTGTGACCATAAATTATTGTTAAAAAAAAACGCAAGGTAAAAATACGAGTACTTTTTCATCTATTCGTCATCTAGTAACCCCCACAGCAAGGATATTAAAGCTGTTTCTGTGTAGAGTGTGGATGTGGGTAGCTGTTATTTATTTTAGTTTTTATGATAGTTAACTGAATTGTGCAGTTAATAAAGTCTTTCTGCTTTCTCGCCTTGTTCTTGAATCCATTTCTATTTAGCTTTATTTATTAATGTTATGTTGAATGTTAGAGGTCCCCAATCTAAGAAAAATAGATGCTTTCTAAATGTTGGTGTACAAAAAGATATTGCAAATATTCTACACGGAACAAAAATCTTTGTAAACACAAATAAACAGTCTTATTTCATGTGACAATAAAGCACTGATAACGTTGTTTTTAAAACCTCCACAAAATTTATTTTAAACTGTTTTATTTATCACTACAACTGTTTCGGCTGATTGCCTTCCTCAAGTGATCTATTTTTGGCATGCGTTTACACTTTATAGTCTCTAATAAAATAGGTTGAGGAGGGGAGAACTGTTTTCTTAAGTTGTCATTCAGAATTATATCTGTGTTTTTTAGTTTGTTGATTTCCATAGACTCTAACAAAGATAGCTTAAGGCCTTTATTTTGAATGTGAAGAATTTTAAATTTGTCATTAAAAGAATGATTATGATCTAGAAGGTGAAGTGCGTATGTAGAATTTGTTTTTCTATGATTGAAAGCCCTTTTATGTTCTGCTATTCGTTTATAAAAATTTCTACCAGTTTGACCGATGTAAGTTTTTGTGCAGTCGCCACATTTAAGTTTGTACACACCACTGTGTAAGTGTTTTTTATTTTGGCTCTTGTTGTTTTTAATATATTTGCCTAGTTGTTCTGAAAGCTGGTGTTATTCCTTTCTTTTTTACGTGTTTGGCTATTTTTGTTGATATTTTGCCTTTATATGTAATCGAGCAGAAGGTACCTGGGTTTTTTCTTTGGTGGTGGAAATACTAATTTCAGGGCTTTCTTGTGTAGTTTTTTATTTAACATTTTATTAATTGTCTGTTCGTTGTATCCATTGTTTACTGCTATTTGCTTAATGATATTTAATTCTGTCTCAAAATTGTATTTTGACATTGGAATTTCTGTTAATCTATGTAACATACTATGATAGGCTATCAGTTTATGTTGTGAGGGATAGGATGATAAATTGGGTATAGTCGTGTCAGTATGGGTAGGTTTATGAAATATAGAGAAGTCATGTTTGTTTTTAAGTCTAATTATTTTGAAATCTAAAAATTTATTAATTGATTTTGTGCTGTTTCTATTGTAAATTCAAGATGACTATGAAGTGAATTAATATACGATAAAAATTGGTCGAGTTGCCTGTTAGTTCCTGTGAAACATACCAGTACGTCGTCTACTAACAGGCAACTCGACCGATTTTTATCGTATATTTATTCACTTTATAGTCATATTGAATTTACAATAGAAACAGAACAAAATCAATCCATAAATTTTTTAGATTTAAAAATTATCAGACTTAAAAACAAACATGACTTCTCCATATTTCATAAACCTATCCATACTGACACGACTATACACAATTCATCATCCCATCCCACACACATAAACTGACATCCTATCATAGTATGTTACATAGATTAACAGAAATTCCAATGTCAAAATACAATTTTGAGACAGAATTAAATACCATTAAGCAAATAGCAGTAAACAATGGATGCAACGAACAGACAATTAATAAAATGTTAAATCAAAAACTACACAAGAGGGCCCTGAAATTAGTATTTCCACTACCAAAGAAAAAACCCAGTACCTTCTGCTCGATTACATATACAGGCAAAATATCAACAAAAATAGTCAAACACATAAAAAAGAAAGGAATAACACCAGTTTTCAGAACAAATAACAACCTAGGCAACTATATTAAAAACGCCAAGAGCCAAAATAAAAAAACACTTACACAGTGGTGTGTACAAACTTAAATGTGGCGACTGCCCAAAAACTTACATCGGTCAAACTGGTAGAAATTTTTATAAAATAATAGCAGAACATACAAGGGCTTTCAATAATAGAAAAACAGATTCTAGATACGCACTTCACCTTCTAGATCATAATCATTCTTTTAATGACGAATTTAAAATTCTTTACATTCAAAATAAAGGCCTTAAGCTATCTTTGTTAGAATCTATGGAAATCAACAAATTAAAAAACACAGATATAATTCTGAATGACTAACTTGAGACAAACAGTTCTCCCCTTCTTAACCTATTTCATTAGAGACTATAAAGTGTAAACTCGTGCCAAAAATAGATCACTTTTGTGAAAGGCAATCAGCCGAAACAGCTGTAGTGATAAGAGTTTAAAACTAATTTTGTAGAGGTTTTGAAAACAAAGTTTTCAGTGTTTTATTGTCACATAAAATGAATTTCCATCAAGTAACGGTCGAATCAATCAAGTGCTATTTCAGGTACTTCGGAAACAATATAGCAAGAAGAAGAGCTCATATCGGTATTTTGCACCTCCATCCTTGTAATATATATCTCTTATATATATTTAATGGTATTGATCTCTGGCTTAAATAATATTTTGGTTTAAGATTAAGATCTGCTAAGGACTTTATTGATATTTAGTATTCTGAAATGCTTCAGTCATTACAGACGAAAATATGCTGCATTTTGTTGAAAATGCAGCATGTTTTCATGTTGTCTCAGTTAAATTCGGCTTGTACACCTCGTTTTTTAGATCAAATTTTTGACGACTGAACTAAAACTTTTTTTAATAAAAAATTTTATATAAAAACTCTATATGAAAAATATTAATTACTTTGGCTATAACATATTTAGTATAGCAAACGCAACGGTGTTGACGAAATCTGAAATGATGTAAGAAAAGTTAATTATATATAAATCAAATATGCTGCTTTAATTATTCTATTGAATATTTCTCATATTATTTATTATTTCTACCCTCAAATCGCTTGTGCCTGAACTACGAATCTCAGTTTGTTCGGTAACTAATATAAGTAACCCTATTAACATGATAAAATTAGACACATACCATCTAGTAAGCTATTACCCGCCAGAACCGGAAGAAAACCCAGACTTGAACACCGTCGACGGTCCTTATAGACCCCTGGATAGGCCGGGAATTAGCATCGATCGACCGGGAATGAGGCCCTTATCCCTCAGACCCGTTCAACACGAAGACGACGATTACGACGTGTACGATAACGAAGGACCCTACGCCGAAGAGGCCGCATAATATCAGGGGTAAACGTACTAATTTTATCGTTTTTTATTGGCTGTATATTATATTAGTTATTTAAAATCTGTTACAATATTCTTAAAAGTACCACACGCATGCTAGAGCATTTTTAATATATATCTAGTAATAAGCACTGCTTATTCTTGTAATCAAGGAACCCTATAAATAATGTTACTTGTCTTTTTTATTAACAAAAATCATCATTTATATTAAATTTCGTTTTTATTATTTTCGTAATTTTAACAGATTTAGACAAGAGCTTTTAGGTCTGATTTATTACCTTATCTTCAAGTGGCAACTCATTAACCACAAACCTTAATATTAATATTAGTGAACATTAGTGAAAACGTCAATAAACTTAATATTAATATTATTATAAAATTCAATTATGAATTTTTGTAACAGTTCTAGTTTGTGGCCCAGTTAGTGATGAAACATATTCGTCGAGCTGCACTTTATAGCCAGTATTATAAAATTAGCCTGGTAATCCTATGAAATGTTTTGGATTATTTCTTGTACTTGGCATGCTTTTCGGCATTTTTAGTTGTAAACCGTAGGATTTTTGATGGTTTTTGGCACGAATTACATGATGCTGAATGATAAATTGGAAGAATCTATGCTTCAACAAACACCTTTCTCATTCAGCCCAATTGTTCGACACTGTATTCATTCATAATCAATGTCGATAATTTGGAGATTTGTTCATCTACATCGGCAGTTTTTCTTTCGTAGATTTAAAATTTGGGAGCTTTTCTTAATCTGTCACCTTAACTGCTCATCTTGAGTCATCTACGGTAAATATTGAGTGATTTCAAGTAGACGGTTTAGGTTGCTACTGACAATAGGTTTGTTAATATTTTACTTATGTTTCCTATTACTCATCTTTATATATAAATAACCATTTCGGCGATATACATATAATGAACTGTTTCATCTGACTTTGTTCTGGTGGATTCTCCCACCGTTCCAGAGATTTGTGTGCTACCCACTTTCTTGTAGCTGTTCGTGTTACTGCCTTTGCAATACCGCAGAAGGATTTCGGTCCAATGAATGGCATTGATGAGTCTTGTTTGGCTTATAATTAACTAATAACCATATATTTGCTCTTGCACGAACTGGGTAGTTGTTTTTCTCCCCACTGCCTGGGTTAACAAGTCTTATTATTTGTAGGTTCTAATAAATACAATAGAAAAGTAACGTCAGATTTCTTTTATTTCTTGAAAAAAGAAACATATTAAAAAAAAAGAATATGTATAAAAATATACAGCCAATAATACACAATGTTATTTTCCTTCCCACTTTTATGTTAAATTCACATCTATGTTTCTTGTGCATTTCTTATGCTTTGCTTAAAATTGAGTTTCAATCCTCTTTAATAGACTTTATTGATATTATTCATGTGCTTTTAGGTGCTTGTACTTTTCTATATTTCTTTTAGATATTATATCTAAACAATTATGCTAGTTTATATTTCAATCTCACCTTAAATGTCCCCTTGCTATCCTATCTGTTTGTGTTATTATGCTTTTATAAAATTGATTTACGTCATAAACTTTTTTATTTATTGTGAACCTTATACATTACTCACAAAAAGTATCGCATAATTTTTAAAAATAGAAAAAAAGTTTAAATGTAATTTTTAATTTTTAACAGAATGTTATAATACTCGTCTATAGTCTCCTTTGGGTATCTACAAACCCATAACATTTTAATGTTAAAACCGTGATTTTACCGAAAAATAAAAGTAAACAAAATTTGATAAGAAGGAATATTAACTATGGACATTTGTGTTCGAGAATTTAATCTACGCACTATGAATAATTGTTTGCTTGATTTTTTCGATAAGGAACTGCATTCTTACAAAAAATAAGTAATCCCAGCGTTTCGAGAGCTTTAAGAAAGTATAGAAAAACTGTAGTTTACACAAGAAGACCAGTTCCAGGACGTTCCAGGTGCACGAACCCAGAAGATGACGGGTATTCACATCTGTAGACTTTGCGTGCACCTCATGTTACAGCGAAGCAACTGCGAAATGATCTTCCACAGTCTGTAATGTTCGAACAAGGGTCAATTTGGTTAGAAACAGAATAAAAAAATTTGGAATCAGAGCCAAAATGCCTGATACTTCTCCACTGTTAACGAGGGCTCACCTTATGCACGTTTAAGGTTCGTACGAGAACATGTCCATTGGGATATTAATGACTGGGCTAAAATTTTTTATACCAATGAGTTAAGATCTGCATTTTGTGGATCGACAGACGTATTCCAGTTTACAGACGCGTCGGTGAACCCTTTGCTCAGTGTAATATAGGAGCAGGCCTTACAGAATTAACAATATTTCGTAGGAGGTACCTGACAGCTGATCGGTATATAAGAAAGGTTCTTGAAGGAAATATCGTGCCTCGTATTCAAGTTTTCAATTGGCCAGCAGCTCAGACTAGGCCCAGACCTAAACCCAATTAAGCATGTTTGGGACTACCTAGAAATTAAAAATATTAAATAATTGGAGACCATAGACTATGCAGTTTGCACTTTTCAGATGACCAAGTAATACTTGCAGAAGATTAAGTTGATATTCACTACTTGTTACGAAATATATATATATATTATATATATATATATATATATATATATACATACATATATATATATATATATATATATATATATACATATACATATACATAAAGAATATCTACCAAGTGAAGTTTATCAATTTATTACACCGAAAACTAAATATGTATAAGATATTATAGAGATATTATCGAGTTAAGCTGAAAGGTCTTAAAGGCACAAAAATAGAAGATAGTGATAGGTACAAATATCTCGGTGTAAGCAAGATAAACTACGATCGGAATATAAAAATGACATTTAAATGGGCAAACTTCTTTTTTTGTTATTTTGATAACCGTTGCTCTTATTGGTCAAAGTCCTAATTTAATCAACTATTAGTTTTTTATCCATCGCTTCTTCACGTGCTTTTTATGAACCAGTATTTTGTTATTTTCATCTCGTATAAATCTAATCTGATTAAAATGTGCTTTCTTTTTTACAAATGAGTAATATTAAGATTTATTATATAAAATATAAAAATTTAATGGAGCCCTAAGCACATTTACCTCGTAGTTTTGAGAACAATCTGTCCGTTTCTGTGCCGTAAATCCAAAAGAGCAAAGGATATGTTTCATTTGAGAAAACCATCAGAAAGGCAATACACTTAAACAAAGTTTAATGTTTTATTAACATTTCTGTATTTAAAGCAATTTTTGTGTGACCTCCTGTACATGTAATACGTAGGCGTATCATATTGCAAATTTTACAGCCTTACTGTTTGCATAATGTAAGCTGTCCGTGTTCTAAGCTGGACACCCATGTTAAAATGTGGTTTGGATGAAGCTTGTCTATTACTGTTTACTCGTTATATTCAACCGCCGCCGCATGTTTCATTGGTTGATGTTGGTCTATGTTTTCAAGCGAGTTTTACTTTTCAATGGACATTTATTATGGAATAATATTACATTTAACCAAAAAAAACTTTTAAAACAAATATAATTATATATTATTGACAGTTAGCGTACTTCAGAAATTTAAAATATCAAACCGATGTTTTATTTATTTATAGTTTAGAATCTGAATAAAACTTATAAATTATTATGACGTTTTAGAAACAATTTTCATCTTTTACCTTAGTTTCAAATTTATTAATTTCACAATATACAAGTTCAAATAACTCAAAGTAATTCAAATACATGTTAATAAACCAAGAGCAATAGCTATGTTAGTTTTATAAGAAGATATTTTTAGTTACAAAATTTGATTAAGTAATCCATGTTAATACACAAAGGTTTTTTCCGAGAATTTAAAATATACAATAAGAAATTTAAATGATTCAAATCCGATTGGTGGTAAAGTAGTTATCAAAAATTAATTGTTCAATTTTAAATCTTTTTAGTTGACTTTTCTTCATATTACTGGGCAGTTTATTATACAAGGCCATTTGAGCATTTGCTTCTTAGTGCACCAGAAGTTCGCATTCTTTCTCTATAAAAAGTACTCCTCTGCCTTATATGATAGTCATATCGGTCAGTGTTAGGGCAATATTGAGAATATTGAGAAACTAAACATGCAATATCTTCTGCTGCGCATAGCACATTATTACATAGCATCTTTTGTGTTATGCCACTAAAATAGTCCCTTAACCAAACTAAAGCCATTCCAGTTATCCCATTTTGTTAATGGACTAAAACAAATGGATCTTGGTCAACTGCATCGAAAGTTTTTTGCAAATCTAATGATACAAATACATAACTTATGTAGCAAGCAGATACCATGCTTGAATCAAGTCTAAACAATAGTGCCTGTTAAACCAGTAGCTAAATAAATCAAAGAATTGTACAATTTGGTTATTTACACATGATTCCAAGATCTTTGACTATTAAAAGATATATTGGCTGATAAAGTGCAGGTTGTTTTGAGACAAAGAAAGTGAATGTTAATGCTCTTTGCGTATGATACTGTGTTAGTGGAGGAGAGCAAAGAAATGTTAAAGGAGCAGTCGGAGGCTTGGAGAAGAACCTATAAAGAGATAGGACTTAAGGTTAGCAAATCAAAACAAAGTTTATATAGTTGAAAGAAACAGGAATGGTTAGGAACATCGACTAGATTGGAGAAAAACTTTGATCGAATTATAGGGGAAAGGCTGAAAGAAAATATATACAAGGATATGGTAATATGAAAATCTCCTTAGATACACAGAAGATGTAATAACATTCATTTGTCAATATTTTTTGTACAAAAAAAGAAAAAGTAGGTTTAAGAATGCGTAATCAAAAGTACTATTAGTCCATATAAACTGGAAAATGACTAGAAAGTAGTCAAACCAAATAACAGCACCGATTAGAAATAAATTTACCCAGTAAAGAAATTAAAAGAATAAAACACCTAAAAACAATGGATTCATAACAAAAAATCTGAAAGAGTATAGGAATAAAGTCATCAGGAATCTAAAAAATAAATTATTTTTTAAATA
Organism: Diabrotica undecimpunctata; assembly: GCF_040954645.1. Classification (NCBI taxonomy): domain Eukaryota; kingdom Metazoa; phylum Arthropoda; class Insecta; order Coleoptera; family Chrysomelidae; genus Diabrotica; species Diabrotica undecimpunctata. The sequence continues at coordinate 22,092 of NW_027312943.1, forward strand.
AAAAATATCTAAACAGTGGAATGTTGACAATTTGATGAAAATACAAAAAAAAATTACACTATCTCTAAAGATCTTAACAAAAAGGGTTATCGTTATATATTCTTTCAATATGTGTCGCTACTATATACTGAAAATCAAGTTAAACTGATGGTAATCATGCAAACGGAACGAAAATGAAACCAATACAAATTAAGTAAGATCCTTAGATAGAAGACACAATATCACCAGAAGTATTTGTTGAAGCACTGAAAAATACATTCAACGCAAATAAATTGAATAATAAAGAAATCTATATTAATGGTAGACATTTATCTTAATGGAAAAAAAGGATTACAAAATAAATGATAAAATTTGGAATAAAACAAAAAAAAATCGCTGACGAACAAGCAACCAAATTAAAGTGGAGATTGGCTCGACACCACTATCATCTTAAGAAAGATAAGGTGAAATACAAAAATATTTTTTGCTTATAGTGCCGTGCACCTACAGTGCGTTGGCGAATTATCTTAAAGCCAGAAGTCTGTTCATACCAGTTTTTGCCTTTCTTAAAACTTCCTCATTTCTCACCTTATCTGTCTATGGTATGCGGAACATTCTTCGCAAGGTCCACATTCTGTTAATCCCCCAACGCCTCCAACTTATTAGTGGTTTATATTTTTAACCTTCATGTTTCCAGGCCGTCTAACAATATGGACCATACATAGCATTTAACCATACTCTAGCGGAGATTAAAGGAAATATTGCGGTTACATAGTAGCGGTTTAAAATTTTAATAAAGCTTGTCTTGGTTGTTCGGCATGGCATTTTGTTTCTTGTTGAGGATCTTATTGGTCACTCCCAAGCATTGAAATATTTTTTGACTTGCTTGATTGAAGCATTATTTACTTGCAGTTGTACTCCTAAAAGTGCGTTTTTTTCTTATTGCCATGTATTTGGTTTTATCAGCATTTATGTTCAAGCCATATAATCTTCCTACGGTATTTATTTTAGTTAGAACCAACTGCGTATCATATTCGTTGTCTGTGATTATCGCAGTGTCGTCTGCGTAACGAATATTATCTATCGAGTATCCGTAGACCGTTATACTACACTCAGAGCCCTCAAGTGCCTCTGCAAAAAACATTCTCCACAGCACAGAAGACAAACATATGCCTGTCACACCTCTTTTAAAGTTTTAAATACCTCTGAGTTTATTGATTTGTTCAGCCTCACTCATGCTTTTTGATTCCACTAGAGATTCTGGATGATAACTCATATATATGTAACATTTTTATCATTGCATCGTGTTTTACAATGTTAAAACGCTTTTTTATAATCGTGAAATGCAATGAATATATTATTTCGTTGGTCCAATGCATTTTTGTACAAGCGTATTTAGTCAGAAAGCTACTTCGTGTCTGCCCAGTCCGCTTTTGAACCCAAATTGTGTCTTGCGCAAACACTCTTATGTGCAGGATGCAAAAAAATACTTTAAGCAAATGGCTTATTTAACTGATCAGTCTGTGGCATTTTGCCGCTCTTTGTGATTTAGGGATCATTATATAGGTTGAATCAAGCCAATCACTTGGAATGTGGCCAGTGTTATATATGGCATTGAAAATTGTCACCAGCATGTCAATGTGTCATCTTCAAACAGTTTTATGGCTACCGAAGTAATGCCATCCAGTTTAGGGACCTTGTTTAATTTTGCCACTTTTATACCTCTTTCACCTCGACACAAATAATGGGACCACCGAATAAATTTTTCGTGGGTTAGTATTTGGTAGATTATCTGTGAAGAGGGACGAAGCATAGATTTTAGCTAGTTATTCCTGGGTATGAGCGTTAGTCTCCTTGATCATTCTTTAGGTGAGTCCTTATGGTGTCTCTTGTATGCACTCAAAATTTCTTTATCCCTTTTATATAGTATACAGTCCCCATTTTCTTGTAGTAATTTCAATTCTTCACAACGTTCTTTATCCAGCTTTCCCGTTTTATTTTTAGTCTTATCTTAAGTTGGCTTTTCCTATATTTCTGTTCGTTCTGATGTATTTCGTACTATAGAAATACAAAACTGGCGATATTATGAAGCAAAAAAAACCATTACCAAGACGCCAAATGCGTTAAAGTAACGACGGCAAAAGACTTCAGGACCAATGTGGAAACTATCGACACACAACAGTGAAAACTGGAAGAAAGACTGGAAACATGGAAAAAAGAAAAATATATAGACAAACTCATAACTTGTAGAGGCTGACTACAAATTATCACTTGAATCAGTTATCAAGATGGATATCTACTCTTAAAAATGAGTATCATGAGCATTAATAAGTTTCTGTCATCTGGATCAATGTTCTCCAGAATAATAAATATTTTATTATCTTGCATCTTATCAAAATGGTTATAAATATTAAAATTAAACACAAATAACATATTTAGGTATAATATCGTTAAATTAATATGTAATTTAATCATATTCCTTTGACTTTTTAATTATCTAAAATTAAATAAAAACCTTAAAATATTACAAATAATAAATTTTCAAATTAGCTCCGACTCAATGAAGTTGCTTTGATATGGAAAAGAGATATCTTAAAATATCATCCGTACAACTCTGAGATAGCGCGT
>NW_027312944.1:0-24697 GCF_040954645.1 Diabrotica undecimpunctata
CGCGCTATCTCAGAGTAGTTAATACTACTATTGCTATAAATAAAATAGAATATAATAACAAACCAATACAATTTTTAAATAATCAAAATATTGAAACGGTAAACAAAGATCCGATAGAAAAGTTCCAAAACAAATTAAACTAGTGTTAAATCAATAGTAAATTCAAAAGAACAGAAATACCTCAATATCACGAACCCACAGCCTCCTAAATTATATTTTTTTATTAAACCACACAAACCTGATCACCCAGTAAGACATGTAGTTTCTTTTTATACAGCTTCGTCATATAAACTTTCAAACAAACTGTTAGAGATTATTTTAAAACACACAAAATTTTCACCTACATTTACCGTAAAAAATACAATAGAACTAGTTAATAAAGTACAACATTTTCAATTACCTAACAACTCCAGATTAATTTCATTTGACGTAAAAAATATTTTTCCTAGTATTGCTCCTAGAGAAACTTTTGTTCTAAAAAGTTCTTTTAGTAAAAACTTTTTAGACCATATGTTTGGGAAAGTATGTACTATTTCTTTTCATATTTTTACTATTAATATTTCTGTTACGGTACTGTAATGTGATCTAAATTCAATGCTATGTATCCTAACGACTTTGGTAAATATATTGCTTCCTGTAAAACCTGGTCGTCTCATGTATTATGTTTAAGTGCGGAGAATTTGACTTCTCTTTTGTCTTGTGTCGCCAATACACACAAGTGTACAAGTACGGTTTCGTATTACGGTCACAATTAACAATACAATAGGGTGATTTATGGGTTTGTCCTTTTGTCACCTCGAAGCGTGGTCAGAGGGTTGTTTCTGACCGTCTGACCGAAGTCTCAACTCAAGACACTTCCTAACAAGACAGCGAACGAGACACACCAAGTTTGTTGGACGCGCTATCTCAGAGTGAGCGTCCTCCAGGAGATCTCCTTGGCTAGGAATCCATCAGTATTTCAAAGGGTAAGTCGATATTCTTTGTACAAACATCAATGATGAGTAAGACCAGTTATTGTCCTAATTTATTGACAGTTATATTTGCTATTTTTCGCTAATTGATTTACAAACAAATTATTTCATTTTTTTTCGTTATATATTATTTATCGAATATCATTTAACCAGCGACCTCATTAAGTTTTATACAAAACACAATACAATAGTCATATTAGACAAATCCAATCATTACATCTAAAATTTTACATCTTCTTGAGTATAAACAGGGCTACTTTGAATTTAATAATCAAATATATATAAATAACAGTGCAGGACTTAATCGATAATGGGTAATCCTCTAAACTCATTGATATCAGATATTTTTATGGATTATCTAGAAACAAAGATTTCAAAACATCCCTTATTCAAAAAGTTTTATATTGGTGGAGATACGTAGATGATGTACTGGTATATTTTACCGAACTAACAGGCAACTTATACAATTTTTATTATATTAATTCACTCCATTAGCATTGGATTTACAATAGAAACAGAACAAAGTAAATCAATCCATAAATAGATTAATGGAAATTCCTATGTCAAAATACAACTTTGAGACAGAATTAAATATCATTACGCAAATTGCAGTAAACAATGGGTACAACGAACAAACAATTAATATAATTTTAAATCAAAAAACTACATAAGAAAGCCCTGAAATTAGTAATTTCCACCACCAGACAAAAAACCCAGTACCTTCTGCTCGATTACATATATAGACAAGATAGCCAAAACACAAAAAAAGAAAGGAATAACACCAGCTTTTAGCACAAACAACAACTTAGGCAAATACATTAAAAACAACAAGAGCCAAAATAAAAAGCACTTACACAGTGGTGTATACAAACTTAAATGTGCGACTGTCCAAATACTTACATCGGTCAAACTGGTAGAACTTTTAAGAAACGTATAGCAGAACATAAAATGGCTTTCAATAATAAAAAAACAGATTCCACATACGCACTTCACCTTCTAGATCATAATCATTCTTTTAATAATGAATTTCAAATTCTTCACATCCAAAATAAAGGCCTTAAGTTATCTTTATTAGAATCTATGGAAATTAAAAAATTAAAAAATACAGACATAATTCTGAATCACCCACTTGAGACAAGCAGTTCTCCCCTCCTCAACCTATTCAGTGAAAGACTATATAGTGTAAACACTCCAAAACAGCTGAATTGATAAGATATTATTATAATAAATTTTGTAAAAGTTTTGAAAACAAAGTTTTCAGTGTTTTATGATTACATTTATATTGTGTTGTGACTTACCCGGTATTAGTTTTAAAAATATTGAGAAAATCAATGTTTTATGAATTTTGACAATATCATGGCTACAAGTCGTTTCTTTTGTACCCCTTTTCATTTATACAGGGCGTTGAACTGATTTTGATTTTCATTGAAATTTAGTTATTATTTTTAACGCGCTATCTCAGAGTAGGTGAACTGGATTTTAAATTTAAATAAAATACAGGGTGATTAATTAAAAAAGTATATCTGTAATGCGGTACAGTGTTATGGTAGATCCTGTATATTTGTAGCCAATATTAAAATGTGATGCTTATAGATAGCTCCTGTTTTTGTACATAACATTTTTAAAAATCTGTAATAACAGATATTACAGACTTTATCACAAAAGTTAATTACCTAACCCCGTATTAATAATAATAGTTTATTTTGTTGACAAAATTTTCGGCATTTTGCGTAACCAACGTCATGATTTTACATGTTTGAATAATATTTTAAAACAATTTCTAAAATATTTATGATAAATTGATTAATTACGACAATTTCATCAAACTCTCTGCGCTGAATTTTAATTTAGTTTAATATAACTACATTATTACTCTAAAAGCTATGCACTCACATTAATTCGCGACTAGGGACGTATGATTTGATGTCATACGGGGTGATTCGTGACGAAGAGATATTATTTTATTCGCGAGTCTAGAGCAAAATTATTATTTTTGTTATTAATTTTGTTACGCACAAATATAAATAACAAAAATAAAATCTCACATCGTCTCTCAAAAAGCATGTTGTACAGCAAGTCACATAATAATTACCTAAAATCTGTATCTAATATCGAGCCGTCTAAAATAATTTAACATCCATTAAATTTTACCTAGTAACGTTGCAGTTATGATTTAATATTGTTAAAATGAAGATTGTTTACATTCCTATACTTTTTTTAAGAAAATCATATTTAAAAACGGTGTACAAGATATCAAAAAGGAAAAATCGAAGAATATTACAAAAGTTTTATTTAAAAATTGTTTATAAAAGGTATATAATTACAAAGACCCTTTCGTGCTACAATACGATAGAACGTTTTCGGACTAACAAATCCATCATCGGTGCATTTTGGGGGAGAGTGGCAATGAAACGGACATTTTACTGTACAGTCATATATTGCAGAGAGGTTTCAAATACAAAAATAAATTGGCAGTAAAAAGTACATTCTTAACCTATCATTAATAATAAAAATTGGCTTTCTAAAACTAAAACATCTTGACATTACAGAACATAAAATAATTTGTCAATTTGTCCGTTTCACTACTTCGGTGTATTGAAAAGGATAGATAGTGTTTTGAAAAGGACAGCAGTTTACTTAAATCAATTACTAAGGTAATATTCATGTAGCTTATTAACAAATATGAAAAAAAAACACCATTAACAACTTAAAAGCATTAAATAAAATATAAAACATTAATTACAATTTTTACAAAAGAAATGGCGAACTCCTTGTAGGCCACAAGATTCGTGACTCCCGCTCTTACACATATAACATTGCAACCAGTCTATCTTACTTTAAATGTAGTCTCTATTACACACCCTGTATGTCTCATCTTCTTCATATTTTTCATTATTTCTCATTCATTCATTCTCAATCATTTTCATCATTCTTATTTTTCAACGCTTGTCGTATGTCCTACGTTTTTTCAAGAACAATTTTTAATTTTTTTTGGTATTATATTTTTATTTTTGGTTTCATTAAATGTATTAAGAGGAAGGTAGTCATCGCTTGAGTCGTGTAAAGATATATTTGAACTTGAGTCATCAGAACTTGATTCTTTACAAGATTTGAATACGTTTTCTTGCGACTTTTGATATTTTCCGTATTTTAAGAGCAGCTACTTCTTTTTCCTCCATGGGTCCCACCCCCTCACAGACACCCCCTTCTAGGGGGTGTCTGTGATAATTGTAGTTTTACCTTTTCTGATAGATTGATTTTCGGGGACCAGCCTTGGGATACGGTCTTATTTGTTGTGGAGATACATACGGAACATCTCTTGAAGTAGATGAAACATCTCTTAAAATAGATGGAACATCTCTTAAAGTAGGTGGAACATATCTTGAAGTCGATGGAACATCTCTTGAAGTAGAAGTCAAGATCATTACTTTCATTTAATGTCAATAAAGATTGTGCATCAGCAGTTTCATCGGTTGGTGAGCATGGACGAAGAGATAATAAATGACGAAGTGACTACTGAAGAAAATTGTTATGTTCCTAGACCTCAAATAGTAATAGAAGAAATACCAAAGCCCATAAGAGAAGAAATTGAAGAAATAATAAAAGATATGAAAAACCAAAAAAGTCACGGGGAGAGCGGCATTGTGGCAGAGAACATAAAATATGGAGGAGAGGTCTTAATAAACAAACTTGATGAGCTAATACTAGAAGTATGGGATGCCGAAGAAATGCCTTAAGAATGGAAAAAGTCGATTATAATTCCTATACACAAAAAGGGAGATAGAACTGAATGCGCAAACTATAGAGGAATATCCTTATTAGAAGTAATGTATAAAGTACTCGCCATACTAATTAAAAAACGATTAGAAATGTATAGAGAAGAATCTAGGAGAATACCAGGGAGGATTTCGGAAAGGAAGATCAACAACCGATCAAATTTTTATGCTAAAACAAATCCTGATCAATTGCTATGAATACAATATTTCAGCACAAGTATTTTTCATTGATTACAAAGCTGCCTACGATACAATAGACAGAAACAAGTTAATAGAAACACTAAAAGAATTCCAAGTGCCAGAAAAAATAATAAGATTGGTAAAAGTGACAATTAGACAAACCATTTGTGCTGTGAGATGCAACGGTACAGTCTCAGAAGAATTCGAAGTGAAAAAAGGTGTTCGCCAAGGAGACCCGTTGTCTACATTGCTATTTAATATAGTTCTAGAAAAAATTGTAAGGATTAGTGGGATAAATAGGTCCGGAACTATTTTATATAAGGAGCACCAATGCTTAGCATACGCAGATGATGTGGTTCTCATTGCAAGAAATGGAAAAGAACTATCAAATATAACAAAAAGACTGATTCGGGAAAGCTCTAAAATGGGACTGAAAGTTAATATTAATAAATCGAAGTACATGGAGATCTCGAGCAAAAAAGGAATAAGCAACAGGGGATCCTTTAAATTGGAGGTGGAGAATGGATCAGTTGTAGAATTCGAGAAGGTGGATGAATATATGTACTTAGGTACTCTTATTGATCAGACATGTAAGGAAGAAACTGAAATCAACCTGAGACTGACCAAGAGCAACAGGTGTGCTGGAGCCATGAGCAAAATAATTAAGGCCAAAGATATATCTCGTAATACAAAAATAAGAGTATACAAAACTATAATTAGACCCACAATGCTATACGCTGCCGAGACATGGACTATGAACAAAACCGTACAGAACACATTAGAAGCATGGAAAAGAAAGATACTTCGCAGAATATTTGGTGGAAAAGTAGTAGAGGGAGAATGGAGAAGACGAACTAATGCAGAAGTGTATCATTTGTATGCTAACCCTACAATAACAAAAGTGGTAAAAAAACGTAGACTAGAATGGTTCGGCCATCTAGAAAGAATGCAAGGTAATAGACTAGTCAAGAATATTGCTTGGGGAGTACCTTGAGGGCAAAAAAAAGGAAGACCAAGAAAGAAATGGAGAGATGTAGTGATGGAAGATGTCAGAGATATGAGAATCAGATATTGGAAGCTGTTAGCTAAGAATAGAAAACGATGGAAATTATCCATCCAGCAATGGGCCTAAAAGGCCTGTTAACGCTGTACATACAAGAGCAGCTACTTCTTTTTCCTCCATGAGTCTATCCTTCTAGGGGGTGTCTGTGATAATTGTAGTTTTACCTTTTCTGATAGATTGATTTTCGGGGACCAGCCTTGGGATACGGTCTTATTTGTTGTGGAGATTCATACGGAACATCTCTTGAAGTAGATGGAACATCTCTTGAAGTAGATGGAACATCTCTTAAAGTAGATGGAACATATCTTGAAGTAGATTGTGCATCAGCAGTTTCATCGGTTGGTGAGCATGGATTAAGGCTACCCGTAACAAAACATGGTAAAAAATCATCATTTAAAATATATTTCTATTAAATGGGTGAATACCTGTCTTAGCAAATCCTTTTATATTTTCCATAAAAAAAAGCATGAATAAAGGCCTCATTAGCAAATGACGCTACTTCATGTATTGTGAATATCTTGCAAGGATTCAACATCCATGCATTCATAGAAATTCTAAATCTCATTTTAAAAGGCCCAAAGACGGAAACGTCTGCTGGTCGTAGACGATGGCTGCAATGTGGTGGAAATGTCAGGATAATGATATTATTTTCCCGTGCTAACATTACTTTTTCCAAAGTAATATATGTTTTATGAATGTCCATTAGAATAAGATATAGTTTCTCTTTGGATGGACTGGTATACTTGATAAAATGTTTAAATAGAAATCCTTCTTCTGTTATCCAACCGCTTGAATTAGCTAAACCTAAAGCACCTTTTGGACCATCTTCTAGCATAAAATCTATAATGAACTCTTGGGAACACAAATGCTGGAGGAATTGTGCTATCAGAAGCATTCATAAAACCTACCATAGTCACTAAATTGCCTGTTTCGGCCAGTTACTTGGCCAACCTGTTTAATTTCTTTCACTGCTATGACCTTAGGAGGATTTGTTACGGTACTGCAGCCAGTTTCGTCAATGTTTCGTATCATGTGTGGCTCAAAAGTAAATCTCTTTTTAAGACCTTTTCTAAGTTATCAGCTAGAACCTAGCTACATTTTTAGAATTAAAAGATGTTGTTCGTGATAAAGAAGTATTCTCAGGCTTTCTGATAGATTTTGTTTTATAAAACCACGTAACCAATCCTTAGTGGTTTTTTCAGGTTGGTTCCAAATAGTAAGTGCTACATTATTTTCTTTAGCCTATTGAAAAGCCAACTTCCTAGTTTGTACGTTAGTTAATCCATAGCACATCTTGGAACACGTTTTTAAATAGTCAGCTAGCATGTTTTCTTGCAAAACAGAAAATATACGTTTATTACCAATGTCCGGCAATGATATTTACCTTCATCTTTCTTAGCAGTTTTACAAATTTATGATAATTATGACTTTGAAATATCATGTGTGACCGCCGTTGATTTAATTGATTGCTTTCTTTCTAGGGCCTCTTTTACCGCCAGGTCAATGGTTTCACTTGTGGGACGAACCCTATTTCTCTTTACTACGCTCATTGTCTAAAACAAAATCAAAATTATATAAAAAGAAATCTAAACGTATATTTTTGACATGGTGTTTTGAAACGGACAGATATCAATGCATTGAAACGGATGTCCGTTTCAATACTATATTGCAGTGTTTTCCAAAGTGGGGGTCGCGACCCCCTGGGGGTTCGCCATGAGGTACTAGGGGGGTCGCCGAACATTTCCAAAATAAGACAAAAGCACCACTTTGTTAGATCATGTATTTTTATTTTAACAACGCCGTAAATAGAAATTAACAATTAATTATCAGACGAAATATAAAACTAAATATTAAAGTCCGTAAAAATAAAAGAATAAAACAAAGTCAAATATTATAATCTTAATGAGAGCTATGCGCCTGTTTCTGTGAAACTAATCTTTCAAATCTAGGCTGTGTATTTGAGACACACACAATTATATCATTTTCAAGTACGAGACGATTTCTAACTCTTGTTTTAATGGCAGTCATAGACGAGAAACTTAACTCACACAAATATGATGTTACAAATGGAACCAAACATTTTACAGCTTCACTCGCCAACTGGGGGTATTCCTGCATCTTTTCGGTCCAAAATTGGTCCGAGTTCTGGGAAAAAAATTGGAGCTTCAACATTCCATCACTTGATATTTCAATAAGTTTTTCTTTCATGTTTATTGGTATTTCAACATGCTGAAAGGAATCGGCTAAAAACGGATTTAGTATCCATCTGCAACTGTCGTAACTGTTTTGAATTTCTTCGGGGAAATAATCACAGAGCTGTTGTTTTAAATTGAGCAAAGTAACATGCATGTCAGCAAAAACTTGTTCAAAATTTGTAGCACTGAAATTGGATACATTTTCCATAATTTCCTGAAGGCACTGGAATGAATAGAGTTGTTTTTTACCAAGTGAGGTCGACCATAAATCGATTTTTCTTAGAAACGCCTTAATTTTATCTGTGGCTGTAATTATATTAATGTCGCGACCTTGTGAATTACTGTTCAAAATATTTAATTGCTCGAAAATATCAGCAAGGAAACCTAGTTTCAGAAGCCAAATAGGATCGGAAAATTGATTTTCATATGGGGACTTCTCATCTTTCAAATACATTAAAAGCTCTGCTCTTAAGTGAAATACTCTTTTTAAGACGTTGCCCCTTGAAAGCCACCTTACTTCGGTGTGATAGAGAAGATTTTCAAATAAAGCACCCATGTCTTCGCAAACTTTTCTAAAAATACGGGTCTGCAAAGCTTTTCCTTTAATGGAATTTACAACTTTAATGATGGTTTTCATAACACAGTCCATTTCAGGAGGTAAAGCTTTGGACGCAAGAGCTTCTCGATGTAAAAAAACAATGTCTCTATTTGGCATTATTTCTTGTAATTTTATGACAAGACCAGATTTATGTCCTGTCATAGCTTTAGCGCCATCTGTGCATATAGCAATACATTTACCCCAGTCAATATCATATTTACTTGTACGTTTCACAAAAGTGTCGAGTAAACATTTTCCAGTGGTACTGGTCTCCAATGGGGAACAAAATAAAATATCTTCTTGAATGCCATTATTTGTATCATATCTTACAAACGTAATGAATTGGGCACAGTTAGATATATCTGTGGATTCGTCCATTTGAAGAGAGAAGTATGTGCATTTATTAAGATTTTCCACAACTTGTGCTTGAATATATTCTGCCATATCACTAATTCTTCTTTGGATAGTATTATTTGACAGAGGTATTGTATTTAATTTTGCAGCCTCTCTTTCCCCACACATTATATGTACCATTTCAACAGCTGCTGAAAAAATCAGATTTTCAGCAATTGTGTGCGGATTACTAGTTTTGACAACACGATAAGCAACTTTATAACTTGCTAATAATGCTTTTTCATTAGTAGTGGTTGCCAAGGGAAAACGGTCTTGCTGTTTGTGAAGGACGTTCAGCTTTCTTTCAAAGAATTCTACGGTCTTGTCTTTTTTATCTGGATGTTTGCTATTTAAATGTCGAAGTAACTTTGATGGCTTCATGCTTTCTTTTGACAAGACTTGTCCACAAATAACACATTGTGGTTTATTGGAAATAACGGTAAAACCATATTTAAGATATTCATCAATGTAGAATCTGTTTTTCTTTTTATTGCTGCTACTGCCACTTTCAGACGTAGATGGTTCTACACTTCTTTTTAAAAACTTATCCATAATTTATAATTTATCGTAGACGTAAATACGTAAACGGGAATACGTTAGTCGTAAAATATTTACTCATTACTCAACACCGCGTTCGCCACCATAGGCTGTTTGGATTCGAACTGAGGTTTCGTTGCGCATCGCCGCTTATATAAAGCCAAAACGAGGCTACGAGAACGTTCCAGAGTGCCATCTAGTAGCGAGCGCTTTCGCGATTATCATGGAAGAGTTTTGCGATGTAGACACAAGCTAATATATCGCGGTGTACAATGTGCAGTCGACTTCTTATTATTTATTTTTATTGTAAATGCTATTCTGGCAGAAGTACCTACTACTAATTACTAGTGGGACAGATCCCAATCATTAAAATAATTATATTAAAATAAAATAATTGTTTTTGATTTAAACTTAAACAGTAAAGTAAAATTAAATTTGAGAAACCATCAGATAATTGTAAATTAGGCACGCTATTTCTGTCAAATAATATTGAATAAATGGGTGGGCGGAAATTGGGGGGTCGCGAACAAATTTTTTAGCAAAAAGGGGTCGCGGTTTAGATAAGTTTGGGAAACTCTGCTATATTGCATGTCCACTTTAAAGCAACGCATAGTTGATGTTTTTAAATAGAAAATATTCAAACTACAATTGACTTGGACATAATATTTATATTTGATATAAGGCCAGAAGAATTTATAAAAACAAATATATAACTATAAATTCTTAATTACTTACGGTTTACTTCAAATGCGGTTCGGAAGTTGCACAAAAAATTTACTTTTTAGCGCCCGAAAATAAAAATGCACGTGTAGCTCGAAATAACTTCAGAAACAGACTGGCCTTTATTTATGTCGGCTAAAGCAGTTACAGCGACTGTCCGTTTTATAACACTTCCGTCCGTTTCATGGCCACCTTCCCCTTATAGGTGTACACGAGTCAAGCCACTAAATGATTGGGTAAAAACCCTTAAAATGGTACAAAATTTGTTATTTATTACATCTTTGCTAGTAAGTTGGTAAGATGTTGAAGTTTTTAACAGATATCCTGTATGGCAACATAAGATTCCCAATTTGGGGGATGCTGACCCTGAGACGATGTCTCTGTGTGTAGACGAGCGGTTTGCCCCTAAAAACACGCTTAGAAACGGAATATACTGAATTTTTCAACACAACAAATTTCATATCCCAGTTGTTTCTTCTGGAGAAAATTCTTCACAAAACTCATTTGTCAATAGTTGTGGATCACTGTCGTCATTATTTAGAGAAAAATGTATGGCATCTTTATAAAACTTCAAATCGGAATTTTCTTACCAATCAGTTCCTTATCATAATGCGTTTCTTATAGTGTGGCGACACTCTGAGCCTTCTTTTTGTCACTTATTCTGCCAGCTTCAGATTTCTCAGGATTAATCGAACGAATATGTTTTCCCTTCTTACAAATGCCCTTTGGAACACCAATGGAAGTATTATAGTTGGCTTCGTTCCGAACTTCAACTGTATTATGTATCATTTCGATTCAAAATCCTCAAGCGTTTACACTGTTGAAATTGAAAGTACCAAAATCCTGGTGGTTTAATTGCTTCTGATACTGAGGTTTTAATTTCTGTTTTTTTTTTTTATTTTTACTTCAGAAATACCAAAAGCTCTATCTGGCGGCATAAAACTGTGTCCTACAACTGGAAATATTAGTTCAATACGGCGAATATTATCAGGCTCCTTTTTATGGAGAAAACTTGCAAGCATATCGATCATTGTAATATTTTGAATTTAATCTGGACAGCCATCTGCACAAAACAAAATTTCTTTAACATCTCTTGAAAATTTATGTTTTGATAATCTATGGAACAACGCAGAAGCTGTAATACTTGAACTTTTTGGCAAATTTAAATCGGTCCATAGATAAGCTGAAACTATGTCAGAGTTAAGTTTTATATTAGAAGTACCATTAACAATTGAAAAATTTCAAAAAGTTGTTTTTTGAAGAGAAGTAAGCTCTCTGATAAGGTAACTTAGGAAGAGCTAACTTTTTTGACAATCCATTGAAAATACTTTTCTCTTGCTGTTGTTTGTTTTAAGACTTTTGTAAAATACTTTTGCTTTAAGTTTATGTAATTCCAGAACTAAAATATTAAGTTCTTTTTCTTTGCTCCTCATCTTTTTCTTTCCATATCTCTTCCTTATATCTCGAACAAAGAGAGCATACGTCTGTGATAGGCATTCCAAAACCTATATGCGTTGTAAAATATGAACGAAAATAATGTTCCTTAACTATAAGAGAGCTATCCACTGGTGTGATGTAAAGTTTAAAGAGATTTCTTGTATTAAGATCACATAGTAGATAGTTTCTTTTGTTTACTTGACCCCTGCAGTAATAAGATTCCAGACATTAAAAACTCTCAATAACATTACCCATAGCTAACTTTTTTTGATCATTCTTTTCCAGAACTTGGTCACCCCCACGTTTTTCTGATGGAATTAATCCCTCAAAAAACATTGCTTTACTACAACCTTAGTTCTATCTTTTTTCATGACCAAAAATTTGCATAAAGGCTCTTCTGCATAGGTACATTAATAATATTTGAAAATTTACTTTCCAATTTTTCGAAATTCTGTCATTGGTTTGAATGTTTGTGTTTATGTTTTTTATTTAATAAAACCCGTTTTTTTTACCACTTAATTCACGAAAAATTCTCGCAAAAGATATATTTTTAGAACAAGTGCATTTAATATTGAAAAATAAATGCATAAACATAACAAATTAGAATAAGCTGCACGTAGACTGCTACAATAAAACCAACAAATCTAACCACCTTAAGAGATAAATCACTTTCTACGAAACTGCATGTTTACTTAGGAATTCTTGTAATGGGAAACGTCACTTGCAAATGTCATAAATTTCATTCGTATAAAACTGGAGTAGAAATAAAACAAGAGGAATTTACAAATGTAGGCCATTCTCCTCCATTACGCACCCACTGGTAGCTCGTCTGCCATCACAGGATGGGATTTGGTCCGGATTATAAATCATGAATAAAATATTAGCACAAGATACTTTTACAACAACTGATTCTTTGTCGATTTTTAGAGATACGTTTGTAGAACGCGGCGATTGTTTATGGACGTTTTGGGATGATGGATTATATTTCAAGGCATAAAGATATAAGTATAAGCAAAGTGAACGAATAAAAAGAAACTATTCTCTTAGGGTTTGTCGATGTTGAGTTTAGGAAAAGGAAGAAAATGACTCTTTTATTTAATTATTTTGTTTTATTTTCACTAAAAATTTTATACTGTAGTGGAACGAAGTAAAATTTTGTTTACCTATTAAAATGATTAATACAAATAAAGTTTTCTAAAAATACATTTATTTCTATAAAAAACTAAAACTAGAAACTCTATTTGGAAACTATAAAAAAAAGAATACCAACTATCCGTATTTCTTGTTTTCGTAAACTATGAAAAGACATTTGACAGTATCATGATATGCGCCATAGAACAAATTATTAATGATTGTAGAATAAATTCGATATATATATATATATATATATATATATATATATATATATATAAGAATATATAAGAAAAGGCAACTACGATAGTACAACTATAGAGCGTTTCACGTTAAGAACGGAACGTTGCGTAGATAGGGCTACGTATTATTTTGGGCGATAAAAGCGCGCCGATGCCACGACGAGCACAAGCGCGATTCAGGGCTGTATTTGTATTTTCTTTTTTACAGAAACTCATCATAAGAAGTACTCATCAATAACAAGGCTTTGTTATCGTTGCTGCTAATTCACAGTTTAATACTCATTGAAAATGGAAATTAAAAATTAAACCAAGGGAATATCTTGGATATCCATTCAAAACAAATTATTTTAACAGCAGAAAGTTCACTTACGACGCAGTAGTTCATACGCGGCTCAGCGCCACCGTGCATAGTTTTTTCTTTAAAAATTTACCGCCGATATTGAACAAAGTTTTGCACTGGTTAAAAAAGAAAACTATTTAGCAAACATGTCACATACAACAATTTGGAGAATACTCAATGAAATGAACTTTGTTTTTTTGTAAACGAGGCTTAAAGTCGACCATGATGAAATGGCCCGATATATTCTGAAACGGAGGCATCGGTATTTGCGTGAAATAAAAAAAATTCGTTCTCAAGGATACACCGTCGTTTAATTGGATGAAACTTGGGTGAATGTCGAACATAGTATTTCCAAAGAATGAAAGGACCTCTTAGTGACTTCGGCCAGGGATGCATTTGTTAAGGGGTTGTTAAACAACATGCTTAAAATAGCGAATACAACGAGGCTCCCGATTTGTTATAGTGTATAGGAGTAGTGAATTGGATTTTGAGGAATGTGCTGCTTTTTGGTTTTAAGCTAAAAAACTCAGCACACCATCAGGATGAGATGGATGGTGCTATATTTGATTAATGGTTTAAGGCAGTTATTTTCAACCTGTGGGGCGCGCTTTTACTAGTGAGGAGGCGTGGGAATATTAAAAAAACACCAACAACATTGACTAATTTACTAAAATCAAAGCAAAACAACATTCTGACAAAATCAAAAATAAAATACACATGAACACTCATAGAAAGATACAATTATAATAAGAACTGAATACTAAATTATCAACAAGTTTAATGTATATTAGTTACTTCCTTGGGCCTGTTTTGTAAAGCAAAGTTTATCGAAACAGGGTGTAATATTAGAAATAGACTCTCTGAGTTATTTTTCTATATTTAGCTGCAATATGTATTTGGTCTTCAAAGCAGTCATCGCGGAAAATTCTGTTTCGCAAAGGTAAGATGTTGAAAACGGTAATAGTATACGCAACGTTCTCTTTTCCAGCGCAGAAAACTCATCATTTACCCTTGACCAAAATTCAAAGAGGGGTTTATTATTAAACTGTCTGTTGATTTCGACATTTGCCGTGAAGTCTATGAAGGTTTCTTCTTCGACAGTAGAGAGCCCTTCGGGTGTAATTTGAAATAGATTCCTAACCCACTCGTAACTACGTATTAGTGTGTCGTCGGAAAAAAATATCCTTTAAAATTTTTTGTCAGCATCGCTAAATGATTTTTAATGGTTACAAAAACAAATTTCACGTGTTGTTCTTGAACCTTGTAAGTTTTAATATATTCATCCACATCTGAAAACATTTCTAGGTTTTTTTGCTTTAAATTTCTGCTCCACCATTCCAATTTTCTACAAAAAGTATTAACTTTATCACTCGTTGGCTCCTTTTACCTGAAGGTTCAAAATATTTAGTTTCTCGAATATGTCAACCAAGTAGCTCAATTTCATCAACGATAATCCGTCGCGAAAAACCTCGGCTTCTAGTCTATTTTTTTCTTCTAGAAAAATGGCGATTTCATATCTTAATTTAAGAAAACGTAAACGTAAAAATTTCCTACGTAATAACCGTCTTGCCTCACAATAAAAAAATAATAATGTTAAATGCACTGCACCCATGTCTTTACAATGTGCAGAAAAGATTCTAGTTTTCAAAGATCTCATTTTTATGTAATTAACTACTGTTACAACCGTAGTTAGTACAATATTCAGACCAGCCAGCCAGAGCTTCTCTGTGGATCATACAGTGTGTCCACATACACATTGGAGACTTTTGTTTCAAAAGCGCTAGTAGACTTTGAAATTTTCCGGACATTGCACGAGCACGTTTGCTTCGTTTATATAATCATTTAATCATAATCAAGATAGCAAATAATGCAAGCGATATTGCTTTCAATTCTATTGGTTTGCAGTTGTTCTACAACTGATGTGCCATCACAAAATTGAACGTAGGCAATAAAGCTGTCACGTAACTTCCCGAGTAGCTGATCCTGTACATATTCAGCTATATCACCAATTCGAAGGGCAACAGTATTATTTGATAGATGTACAGACTCCAAAATTATCTCCAAACATAGTTTCTACAATTTGAATTGCAGCCGGCAAAAAAAACCTCTTCACCAATAGTGTGGGGCTTTTTACATTTGGCTATTTGATATGAGACTTTATAAGAGGCAAGTAAAGCTTTTTCATTTATAGTCAAAGTTTTTTTTTAAATGATTTTTGCTTTTCATGTGATTTTAATTTTAACACGAAGAATTCTCGGAGTTTGTTAATGTACTCACTATGAAGTGTATCCAAATGTCGTTTAAGTTTATGAGGTTTTATGCTGTCGGCTGATAAAATTTTTGAGCAAATAATACATAGAGGCCTTTCTTCTTCATTTACTTCAGTAAAAGTAAACCCAAAATTGAATATTCTTAAGAATATTTTCTTGATTTTATTTTTGCAACCACTCTCGCCTGCGCATTTGTTGATGCTTCACTGGTATCTAATGCTCGCTTACGCTCAGCTAAAAATTTATCCATGATTTTGTATAAATTTATATTAACCTACTGCTTGGGATATCTTATTGTAGTACCGTCAACTGCAATTAACACGTAAACTAGAACATACACTTCAATAAGCAATAAATTTAACAGGTACAGAAAGACTGACTAAACTGACTCAACTAAGACTGGTCACGGTCAGAACTGAGATGTGAGGAATGTTCAGGGTCAGACAGACGATCGAGCATGTTCAAAATATCGGAACTTCTCGCGAAGAAAGGGGATCGGTTCCAAATCGGTGTTGCCACAATAAATTTATATTAATAAATTTATTTATTCTCGGTAATGTGGTAATTACAGTAAGATATTACTGTATATTTTTGTCAAAATACTCAAGGTACATTATTATTGGATAGATATATTGGTATTGTACGAGAGGGGGCGCGGCGAAAATAATTATGGAAAATTGTGTCGCAAATGGTAAAAGGTTGAGAAACGCTGGTTTAAGAAAAAGCTGCTTAAAGATTATTTTAAATCAGAGCTTATAAGTCGTAAACACATTCAAAGAAGAATACATAACATTTAAAATCGACGAGAGGTGCAAAGAGAAAAATGTTGTAATTCTGAGACTACCTCCATACCAATATGGTATGGATTGCGACTCAAGTCAAAAGGCATATTGGCTCACACAACGCAGAGTTTAAGACCGTCGCAATGGAACAATTAATAAGAAATGTATTTGGTGTAACAGCGGACAACTGGAAAAACTATTCTAAACTAATTTTTTGGGTTATTGACGGGTTGATGGACGATATTGAAATGTGATGGTTGAAAGTGGTAGTGATGGCAGTAATAGCGATGACAGTAATAGCGATGATAGAGAAGATGAGGATGATGTTAATATGCAGTGAGTAAATTATGTGATAATGTGAAAACCGGCAGACACAAAGTGCCAAATCCGAAAAGTATGTAAGTGATAATCCTGCAAAAAGTAATAATTGGGTAATAGTGCGAAAAATGTCAAATAATATACCATCCTTTTTAAGGAGAGTGCATGTTACATACAAGAAAAAATTTTTATGTAAGTAATTGTTGTTATTATTTACATAAAAATGAAATAAAAGTTGTACTTGTTTTTTATCTTTTAGTTAAATCTAATCTAAAGCGTTAATAAATATGTAATGTTAAGCAATAGTAAAATTTAACTATTTTTATCAGAATAATAATTACATACCTATATCTGTAAAAAACAAGTATTTATAATGCATTATTCTGTATTCAACTATACGTATTCGGTTATCAGTGAAATTAAGTTAACTACATCTACACAGTGCCGAATACATATCTGCTACGCATCTGATTAGAATGACTCATATATCGGCAGTCTAATAGCAACACGTGCCTGTGAGTTTTGGCAACACTGATCTGTATAAGCCAAACGTTCCGTTCTTAACGTGAAATAAAGTAAAGACAAAAATACAAATCCCATCCGTATTAAGAGAGGAGTTAGAAAAGGCGACGTGATTTCGCCAAATCTGTTTAATCTAGCCCTATAAGACGTCTTTAAACGACATCGTTTTTATAGCGAGCACGTTCAAGGAACTACAAACTGTGATCGAGGGACTCGTAGACAGTTCCCAATATGTCGGCCTAAAAATTAATATGAAAAAAAAAAACACAGAGCAGCCCAGACATATAACATTATTTTGTTTACTACTAGCAATGAGATAGAACAAGTCAAACAATATATCCAACAAGGCCAAATTTTGAAACTTGACAAAAATAATCAAACTGCGGAAACAACTAGGAGAGCAAGACTGGTATGGACAAGATAGGAAACACTTAGTTGGATACTTGAGAACCGCAAAATACCTCAATACTTGAATAGCAAAGTGCTCAACCAGTGCATTCTGCGTATCATGACATATGAATGTCAAACCTGGAACCTAACTAAGGCAAATATCAATAAACTAACCACAACGGAAAGGGCAATGGTTAAATAAGGTCAAAAACAAAAGTTAAGGATATAACAACAAAAATGGTCAAACTCAAACGTTGGAACGCCAAATTACAACATTGGAGATCTTACAAAGGTAGACAACCAAGAGGAAGATTACATACGAGATGGGTAGAATACAATAAAGAAAATAGCCAGAACAAGTTGGAAGTATGTTGCTCACAATGAAGATAGATTAAAAGAGTGAAAAGAGGTCTACGTTAAAAGAGGCCTATGGAAGAGCCTAGAAGGCTAAAAAGAAGAAGAAGTATGTTATCTCGACCTATTTACACCTATTCATTACAGGACCAAGTGTGTCATATACTGGATTTTTAAGGTTAATTGTTTAACCTACGTCAGTTGACGCCTAGTTTAATGTACTTTTAACAACTCTTGGGTCTTTATATTAGATTCTTCTATGTTTCTTAGTAAGATTTTTTGCGTGTTAACTTATTTTATTAGAGTTTTTATTTTGTTTACTACATCTTTTTGCAGCGTTTTTCAGAGCACTATTTGGTTATTTATTTCCCCCAGGTCTATGCTTAGTAGGTCTTGAACATTGTTCTTGAGATTTTTTATAGAGAATGTGCACTTCCTTAGCTTCTTTCTTGCTATAGGTTTGGTTCTCTCCTGCTTGACATTGATTACCACTTTTCCTCTCACAACACAAAATCACTACCTTTTGAAAACCTAATCAATACACTAACGTTTGGGATTTTTCTTTTTGATTAGATACTATGCAATTTATTTTATTCTTAGTGGCACCGTCGAATCTTGCGCATAGCCCCTTTCTACTGGAAGTTTTTTTTTTTAAGAAAGTATTCATTTTATAAAGGTTTATGCCAATGCGAACAGCAGCAACTGGGCGCCTATTTTGTTTCTTGTACGTATTCCGCGGTAACCCGCAACTATTTCTTCTTCATCTTTTTTACTCCTACTTTCGTGTTGAAATCACCAACTGTTACTGCGTAGCGAGCTTCTGAATTATTCATTTGCAATATCTTTCTAGGGTATGTTCACTTCATCGATATTTGAACATGTTAGAGCGTATACCTGAATTATTTTAAAATTGCAACTTAGTTTAGTTTTATGATAACACTGGCTGCTTTGGTGTTTCCGTTCGTTATTTCTACAAAGCTTCTAGTAAGTTTTCTATGTAAGATGACATCTGAAGTCCATCACTAATTATTTCTGAATCATAAAACTACTCTATCACAGTTGGCAAAGTTAACTTAAATCAATATTCCGATAATTTTTGTACGAAAAAAAAAGCATTGACAGAATGCCAAATAGACCGCTACACTAACATAATCAAATATATCTACCAAAATGCCACAACTAGCATAAGACTATCTGACCAAGAAACAAATAAATTCTGTATACAGCGAGGAGTACGGCAAGGAGACACAGTTCCTCCAAAGCTATTCACGACGCTTTTAGAACATACTTGTAAGAAGGCATATCTGAACGAGCATGGTATCAACATAAATGGAAAGAAGATCAGTCATTTGAGATTTGCAGATGACATCGTCCTTATAGCCAATCGTATGGATGATACAATAATAATGTTTGAAAAATTATATCACGCTTCATTTAAGATCGGACTACAGATTAATATGAACAAGACGCAAATAATTACTAACCTGGTACTGAATCGAAATATTGCTGTTAATGCAAGTGATATTGTGCAGACTGCAACGTGTAAGCACTTATGACATGAAATGCGGTTGGGCATATTGGATATAACCACACATGTGAGCTCCCACGACGCATAGGATTATCCTGGGCAGCGTTTGGTAAATTAAACTATGTACTAATATCGGATATACTCATATGCCTCAAAAGGAAAATCTTTAACCAATGTGATGCCTGTACTCACTTATGGAGCGGAAACATTAAAACTTACAAAAAAGGTAGTGAATAAGATTCGCGTGACTAAGAGGGCTATGGAGCGTCAGATGTTGGGTGTCTCTCTGAGAGACCGAATCCCAAACGAAGATATACGTCGTAGAACAAAAACAACAGACGTCATTAAAAAAATCGCGTTGCTGAAATAAAATTGGGCAGGACACGTCGCCAGACTATCAGACAACCGATGGACAGAACGTATTGTCGAGTGGAGACCAAGACAAGAAGCACTACGGAGCAGAGGACGCCAACCAACTAGATGGTCTGACGACCTAAAACGTGTTATCAATAACTGAATGCAAGCCGCACAAGACAGAGACAGATAGAAAGAGCTGAGGGAGACCTATGTCCAGCAGTGGACGCATACAGGTTGATGATGATGATTATGATTTTGTACGAAATTTTTGAACTGTGGCCGCCAAATTTTTATTATTTTTTAAAAATTGTTTAACAATGAAAACGCGGCTTTCTCTCGTCTATCGCCGTAGACATATAATACAAGATAGACTGATCCTTGCAGTACCAGTCCATTCCCCAGTGAGACAGAGAAAACTGACGCAAAGCAGTCCCTGCATCTCTTTCTAACTTGCTAGGTTTATCGACCACGTGACCTAAATGGTCAATGAGAAGGTTACGTCCGGCCCATTAGACATAGATACAGGGACAGTTTTGTGTTAGATTTCTCTGTTGCACTGGGGGAATGCCACTGTATTGCAGCAGTGAGTCTTTCTTGTAGTATATATTTATATCTATACTTTTACTAACCCCAAACTGTCAGCTGTCAACCTGTTTGTTTGTTGCCGACACTTTACTGCAGAAATGGCGGCAAATTCAAATCTTGTATGAATTTTGGGACACCCATTGCATGCGAAAGGATATGAATGTCTTCTGCTTGTATTAGCTTGTCTTATATTTGTCTTTTTCTTATATAGAAATAACCTTACCAAATCGGTGAACAATATTATTTATTATTATATGCTATTTGTTTTTAAATATATGTTGTTGCCTTGCGAAGCGAATTTCTGACAAAGTAGTTGTGAGTCTACAGATCATACGCCGCTATTTAGTATATAGCTTTAGGCTTTTAAAAGTAATATTTTCGAAATTTTCTCCGCCAATGATCTCGGAGTATATATTCTTGAACTTTTCACCAAATTCGGATGGAGTGAGAAGTAGGGTAACTTCCGCGGAGGCGTGCAATTTCAGCCCAATTTGTGCCAGCATCATTTTCCCGATTATTTCTGTTGGTGACACTTATTGCAGCTGTATAACGTACACTCGCCGTTCCTTTTGACGAGAACTTGCTTATTTCTTTTAGATTTTTTGTAGGTATTCATTAAAAAGAGAGGTGTCTAGAAACAGTCCCTGCGAAAATTCGAAATAAATAGATCCTTGAGATCTCAACATAAAAAAGGCCTTTCTCAAATGAAATTTGTCACGTTCACTGTGGAAAGTTGGTGGAAAGTACTTACTTTAAAAGAGAAGGCTCTTTAATGAACTCTTTTTATGATATGGAAGCAGCTAACCGAGGGAGAAACGATATCAACGATAAAAAGGGACAAACGCAATATATATTATTTTAAAACAGTCAAAAATAAAACCAGCAGGGGATATTATACAGGGTGGTCGTAAGTTTATATGTAAACAAATTATCTATAGTATCCTTGCTTAAAATAAGAAGATTGGGCCAAAAACGCTTAGATAAAATTGTTCTCTAATATTTAATTACAGGATGTTCAATCTTGTATTAAAAAAAAATTATTAACTTAATTGTCAACTGTAGATCAGGCGGATCTGTGAAACAACGACTACATTTGGATGTGAGAGGTGGCATTCTGATTTTTACAGAAAGAGTTGTATGAAAACTTCAGTAATAATAATTAACTTATCCTGATCTCAAATAGGTAAATTAAACAAATTCTTTTCTTCGAACATCGTTTTTTTTTAGTTTCCTTATTTGTAACTTTAAAAACGATTCATTTTGAAGCAAAGTCGTAAGGAAATTAAATAGCGATAATTTAATGTTTTATAAGATAGGACTGGTTAAAAATGTTTACTATTGCACTTAAAAAAGTTATTACACTTGCTGCAAAATAGCAATAAATACAAAGAGGGGGAAAACGATCATTTTCTTATTTAATGTTTTTCCTTCATCAATTTGTCTAGAAAATCTTTAAATATAATAAAACAGTACACCAAATTGCATTTTAATCAATCATTTAATTTTGATAATAATTTTGCAATCTATTTTTTTTTTAATTAAATTTTTTTAGAATCTTGCACAACAAAAATTAAACCATATAGAAGTTTGCCAATTTGTTTGTATATAAAGTTATAGAATTAAAATCGAATTTTTGGGCGGCCTCATGAATATTGTAAAATTATAAAACATTTTTTTTTGGCTCATGTATATCATATTATATCATCATCATCTTCAACCTGTATGCGTTCATAGCATGGACGTATGGACCTATATGGACATAGGTCTCCCTCAGCTCTTTTCATCTCCTCTGCTCCTTATTGCTTCTTGCCTTGGTCTCCACTAAAAATACGTTTTGTCCACCGATTATCTGAAAATTAAAAAACTGTTGTTTTTATTCTACGACGTATTTCTCCGTTTGGGATTCAGTCTCTCAGAAGACGACCCAATATCTGGCGCTCCATAGCCATCTAAGTCAAGCGAATCTTATTAAATACCTTTTTTGTGAGTGTTAATGTTCCGCTCCATAAGTTGTGTACAGGTAACACACATTGGGAAGATTTTCTTTTTGAGGCATATGGTAGATCCGATTTAAATACATAGTTTAATTTACCAAACGCTGCCCAGGCTAATTCCATGCAACGTGGGAGCTCACATGTCTGGTTATCTTTGCCCAACCGAATTATATGTCCTAGGTACTTATACGATGTAGTCTGCACAATATCCCTTCCATCAATAGCAATATTTCGATTAGCGCCAGATTAGTCATTATTGCGTCTTGTTCATATTAATCTTTAGTCTGGGACCTCCAAGGACGCGTGATATTGTGACGTAATATTTTGCCTACCACATAGGGTAATTATAGGGGGTTTGAAAACTGGGGACAGAGACTATTGGGGGTGAAGATAGGGCAAGCAAATAAACGAAACTGTGCGAACGGCACACAGGGGTTTGTTTGGAGAGCTGGGTCATGGATAAGTTGAATGGCAAGGGGGGTTGGATTGGGGGCAACTACAAAAAAATGAAACAAAGGGGTACTGACATGAATCTCCTGGAACAATGGACAAATAAAATAAACAACAGGAAGGACCTCTAGCAATTTAAAATGGACGGCGCTTCGAGGTGCCAAATTATAATGATATCAATACTAGTTGTAACTATGAAATAATTATTAGAAATACAAAAATCGTTAGGGGACTTTTCTAAAATAAACAAACAAAAATTATTTAGAGAAAGAAATCAACATTTATTGTGTCTCACCACAAACAGTTACAAAAATACAGATGGCACAAAAAAACACTATATTAATAGGTACAGAGATTTATACCAAAATAATAAAGAAGAAAAAACTTACATATAATATGTCCTATTCATTTAGAAACTCTGTTGCTACAAAACTACAAATGTTACTGTGCTACTAAACTGTTTCAAATAAAAAATTATCTTTTTAAGTAATGAAAGCAATTATTATTATTTTTTTTTAAAATGTCTATCTTAACTTTAAAATTTAAACACAGAAAAAGTTACCTGAATTTCACTAAATTTCACTATAAATAATGTCTGGGGTCGGGAACTTGGATCTATTAAATTTTCTGGGGTAGAAACTGGATGGGAAATCTCTGAACTACGAACAAATTCATCTCCAAACTACTAAAAAGCCTGGGATGACAAGCAGGGAGAAACAAAACGAGGATGAAAATAACGATTCTTCCAAACCTCATTTAAACTGCAACTGAACCATTAAACTGATTAAACTGCTACACATTTTCCATGAAAAAGGAAGAAAACGGAAAACTTTCAAATTCGACGTAGAAACGTTAGAATTTTGGACATAACGCTGAGGCTCACCGCTCTTGACCACGCCTCAGCGAGAGTGAACAATTATCTTGCCGGCAAAAACTTCTCAGCGATCTCAATGAATGTTTATTTGAAACGCAGAATGTTTAGCGGTTTCGATCAAAGAAAAATATCAAGAATTTGCGTCCGTGATATAAACAATCTTTAAAATGGTTTAAATTAACTTCGGCCGACGTAAAAAAAAACGAAATACTATTTGGGTTTTAATCGTACGATAGGAACAGAGAAACATGGAAACATTCTTCGTCATTTTATTATCATATATGAGGGGAATTTAATTTAATACATATACGAAGGGGGTTACACACAAATATATACCAAGGAAAAATGCAATACTACAATATATTATTATTGCCCAATCATCCATACGATCTGCTATAAGGACGATGTCATCTGCACAATCTCAAAATGACTGAGCTTCTCTCCATTTATGTTGATACATGCTCATTCAGATGTACCTTCTTATATGTATATTCCTAGAAGCGTCCGTACTCCTCGATGTATACAGAATTTACAGTTTCTTGTTCAGATAGTCCCTTAGCTAGCTGTGGCATTTTGGTAGATATATTTGATTATGTTAGTGTAGCGATGATCTATTCGACATTCTGTCAATGCTTTTAACATTTTCTGTATGGCTTATGATATCGAATGCATTTCCTCTGAGATAGCGCG
>NW_027312945.1:0-24696 GCF_040954645.1 Diabrotica undecimpunctata
AAAGCGCCTATCTCATGAGGTAAAATGTGGTTCTAAAAGAACCGTTTTAATACATATGGAATATCTTCTAATTGAAAATAATTTAATAAATTTAATATTAGGCTTTGTTCTTTCTCGGTATATCTCGGCATATTTATAATATTTTTATGACAATAATCCAAATTTAATTTTCACGTTAAATGTCTGTAAAATACTAACCTGGAATGACAATTATCATATATCAGTTGACATTATCATAGTACCTAGTCACTTTTGAGACATCTGCTCAAAATATCTTTATGCGCATCGTTGATTGGGATATCTATTTAGCGTATTCTAAACTCCAACCAATTTACATCTGTAAGTAGAATAGCTTAACGATAAATAATTTTTCTAAGTTCTATGTATAATAATCACAGACTTACGGTTTTTCTTCTGTCACTTCTAGCTTTATGTGTAAGAGATATTCGATCAACTATGACGCACTGAAAGAAGGGTTTGGGATGAACGTAGCTGTCAGATATGAAAGAAACGCGTTGAGCAGCTGGATCCTCCTCCTAAAGTGCCTTCTCTGTTGAGATAGGCGATCAATATGGCAAATTTCTCTCTGTTCTGGACTTAATGAATTAATTCAATTCCTTTTGTGTGGGCTCCCAATCTCTGTATGTTTCAAGCAAGATTTTTTCTTTCGTCCTATGCCCCTTTTACCTTCAATCTTGCCTTCTAATATTACCTGGAGGATGCTGAAATTCCCTATGGCACATTAGTGTCCTAGATATGACGTCTTTCTATTTTGATGGTATTGACCAGAGAAGGCTGTGTGTTCATTGCTCTCAGTTACTTCTTCATTCGTAGTTCTCGCTGGTCCAGCTTATACTTAGCATTCGCGCTGTAATCCACATTTCAAATAATTTAATTCTGTTTGACCGTTATACTGTTTTAATGTCCAGTCTCACAGCCATATAGTAATAGAGACCAACATAACACTTTAGTAGCTCTCATCTTACTGAAACTGATAGCTTTGGTTACAGAGCATTTACGCATATTTCATGATACAGATCTGCTAATACAATGCGTCACATCATCAGTATAGAGACCACACATAACACTTAGTGTTCTCAATCTTACTGAGCACTGATAGCTTGGGTGTACAGAGCATTTTTACGCATATCATCGAAACCAGATATTATTGCAATGCGTCTTCTAATTTTCTTTTTGAGTAGTCTAGTTGATTATTTAGTTCTCTGTCCAAGTATATGAAGCTTTTGGGGAACTCTGAAGGGTGATACCATTTATTTTGTATATTAGTGTAACTTGATCATAGGGGGATTTTGTGGAATACCAGACATTTTGGTTTTTGGAAAAGGTAAAGTCCCGAATCCCAGCTTGTGACTTTTCTCAGATAATATATTCATCATATTTTTTAGTTGGTCTTCTCTTTCTGCTAACTATCGGTGTCATCGGCATATCTTATATTGTTTAATGGATGATTCCATTGGCCTCTGACACCTTCAGGGCGATTTTTCAGAGGAAGCTCTGATGAAGGTTGCAGCTGATAATCTGACAAATCTAATCGATGACCTAAAATGAGAAGCAGTTTGATTTTTGCAGGACATAATTATGTAATCCTCCAGCGGATGATTAGATTTGAGATCTGAATCATCGGATAATGTGAATATCAAATGATTTTTTCTGATACATTTTCATCAAAAAAACTGACCGCCCCCAGCTTGAGGCAACTATTATTTCACAATGTGAGGGGACATAAGAGGCTGAAGATATGTGCTCGGATGAGCTTCTAATAAATGTGGCTCGAATCTAATAAGAGCGTAATAAAAATCAATAGACCAAAACGGACTAGAAAATAGGTGACTTGTCCCAAGATAAACATCAAGAAAATATCTCACTTTCAAATCGAACATAATGTTCACTGTGAATGTGTAATCAGATTTCTTGGTGTGAGCATTTCTTTGAACACATAAAGACGGAGACTATAAAATATGCCCGACACAAAAAATGCAAACACATCATTTGAGGTTTACGATTGAAGAGCTCAAAGTATTCTTTGCAATCCTACTGATTTCTGGTTATCTCAAAGTCCCCAGAAAGATATGTATGGAGTTTGGATTTGGATCTCAGAAACGAAGCAACTCGCCACCGCAATGTCGATAAATAGGGTTTAGAGAAATTTTACAAAATTTACTTTTTTCAGTAACACGCTCAGTTACAAACATAAAAATGATAAGTTTGCTAAAATAAGGTCCAGTCCTAGATATTTAAAAACGGGATCCATACTATGAAAGAGAGAAAGAAACCTTACTAGGAGCGTTATTTGGGGGAGGTGGATCGTAGTTACAACTTTTGCCGAAAGGATGAAGCATATTTCCGCAGATCAAAAATTTTACTTTTTATTGACAACTTTTTAATTTGGACTTCCAATGATAAGGTCCAGGAGTGGCATTGGGATATGGTTTGCACGGGCACCATTAGACATAATAGGAATTGGGAAGGGCGCGTTAAATGAAAAACGCAATGAAAAAATCAGTTAGAGGATCCGATTGATTCATACTACAAGTTCTGATGAAGATATAATCATATGCAGTGGAACAGATTCCTCCCACCTCAAAATCGGAACGTCCGTTATTCTGCAGCAGAAAAAAAACATATAAATGGTAGACTGATCCCTATACGCATCTCAGCAGTATAATACTCATATGCCAGGTAAAATATTTATTAGATAGAATATCGCTAAACTATAGATTGAACTGCGTAACAACAAATGGTGGTGGCATACTTTTTGGTCACATTTTGTCTGTTCTTCTCCTCTCAAACGCATGGATTTTATATAGGAATTCAACACCCACATAAATTCAATTAATACGTTGATAAATTTGGTTAAAAGTATGCGGTTCCATTGGATTCTGTTTCATAAATTATGTCGCATCTGAATAAAGGTAAATAGAATTCCATTAACAACAGTAGTATGCGGACGACACTGTGTTCCTTAGCCGAAAATATTGAAGATCTTCAGAGACTGGTGAACCAGAAGAGCGGAGTATGGAAAAAGTACGGTCTAACAATATTAACATTTTTTATTACATACATTATGGGCATGTTCACAAATTGGAACAAAAAAATTTTAGACCACAGGGCCATTGTCGAAAGTTTTAGAATTTTTCGAATGTTTTCTAATAGTTCAGAACATAAATTGACCTGTAGGGCGCTATAAAATTTAAAACAATTAAGTTTGGTAACGAATGGGTTTTAATTGACAATCTTGGTAGCAGTCGTAGCAGTCTTTAAATAATGTTCGTTTAAATTAAATAGCTGCATGTTTGATCTGTTTATCAGTACGCGTAAGGTCAATTATAATGAATAATTAGGACCTATTTTTTGTAGATGTCAAATCACCACAGTTTTAGTAACTTTTTACTTAAAGCAATAACAAACCACGCCTGGAAATACAATTTATGGAGAAAATCGACAATTTGTCCTCCATTTATTGGAGTATTTTAAAAAGGGGAAAGAAAAACTGTGGACCTACCGCTATGACAAGTGCATTAGAGAGTTGAGGATAAGCTTGATAATAATAAGTTTTATACAAGCTTGGAAATAGTAGAAGAGTCGTTTGCGAAAATGTAGAGTGAATAGAGTATAATATAATAAAGCGTGTAGAAAATAATTAAAGAATCGTCTAATCCAACACCCGAAAACATTATCAGAAGAAGAAGCACAAAAATATACGAAAAGATTTTTCTTATCAATAAATTTAACACACAAGTTTTTAATCAAAAATAAGTTGTTATTAGTCTCTTCTTTGATAATATTTTGATGATGCGTTTTAAAATCAGTTGCTAATATTATGGATAAAAAATAAAAAATATATATAAAAGCAATAAATCGCGTAATAGGATATTGAAATGTCATTCAGAATGTATTAAATTTAATAATTTATTAATATTAGACGACAATTTATTATTCTAAAAATAAACAAAGACAATAAACTTGCATGACGCTATTGTACAAAAGAATTAAATATTAAGATTTGTGAATATTTTTGTTTTTACATCTCATTTCTCAATTTTTGTGCTCGATAGTCTACGCTTCTACCGTTCAGTAAGGTAACAAATAGGATCTTAGAATTAGAGACATATCACAATTATTAAACAATTCTTTGTTTTTGTGAAATTGACTTTGCAATTTGAATGCGTCGTCGGATTTCAACGTTTTTTGACTCTTGTTTTTTTTATAATTATAAATTTATGTAATGGATTACAAATTATTATACAGAAAAATAAAAATAGCGTTACAAAGAATCAATAATTAAATTAATTAAGATATATCCAATAACAGTATTCGTCTCTTAGAAATAAATATTACTATTAGTATTTGGCGCATTAAATGAAATAACGGGATTCCGACGGGGTGTAATAAAAAGATGTGGTACATAAAATATATGAAAGGCAATACTTCTTACTCCCACTTGAACGCCACCCCTTTAGAAATACAGACAGTTGTAGATAGCAGAAGAAAAAGATTCTCTGTTGCCTATTGACTATCGCTAGCAACAGACGTATCCTCTCTTGCCTGTTGACTATCGCTAACAATAGACGTATTTCTCTTTACTGTTGAGTGCCACTAGCAACAGACATTCTCTCTCTCTCTCTCTCTCTCGCTTATAGTTACGCGAAAAAGACTGCGATCCTCTTTTGAGTCGTATTACAGTATCATCTCATAATCTCAGTGTAGTACCGCTAGACACTTGTTGAGAAGACAGCTTCCCCGTACGAAGAAACAAACCGCAAGTGAAAGCTGTAAATACTGCGAATGTGTGTTCAGAAGAAGTATTGGTAAGACTTTTTAAACTTGATTTGCTATTGTCTGTATAACCCTTTACTGCATATCCTAATTTATTTGAACCAGCCCTATGTAATACAGTCCTCATTAACTGAAATTATATTCATAACTTCACATATTGTAACGAAATAGCCCATCTCCGATACAAGGTATGGGTCGCAATTCGTAGAAGGATAAATCTAGAAAACTCGAAGACTTAGCATTTCAATAGCGCACGTCTTCGATGCGCTTTCGGTGAGACGAATCAGAGGTGGGCTACTCCAGAATGTTCTACTACATAATTACTTTTTATATATAAGCATACCTTCTTTGAGTTAAGTTAGTTGATAAGAGAGTACCGAACTGTAAACTTATAAATAAATATATTTATATAAATTCGAACCGCTTGTTTTATTTAATCTCGCTACAGTGGTGTCCGGTGTGAGATTTGGTGTGAGAAAATAAATTCAGCAGTGACTTTTGAAAAATACTTTTCAACTTTAAAAAAAAAACATTTAAAAAAATACGTGTGTGCCTGACCAAAAATGCTGCTAGTACAACTTTCAGTAAAACAGTTGCGTGAGCAACTAGAAGAATGCGATGAAGACTGCAGCGGGTCCAAGAACGACTGAAGAATGTTCTTAACAAGAATGGAGATGACCCAGGGACATTCCATTTTCAATCAACAAAAGAAGCAGTCTTAATGAAGATAGAAGAGACTTCTAAAAAAAATGATAAATAATTTGAAAAAGTCTCCTTATGCTGGCTCAAATGAAACAGAAGAAGCACGAACCCTTCAACATGAGATCAAAGATGACCGGCGACCAAGCTTTAATGAATTTATGTCAAATTACGCAGAGAGAAAGAGTGCTAGATTCGTCGTGACCACAGAAGTTCAGCAGGATCTTTTTAGTGTTCCGCAAAACGTTTCTCTAGTCACTGTGTTGCCCAAGATCTTGAGATGACTAAAGAAATCTCATCTGTATTCTAAAGAAGTTCTGTCGTTTGGACGAGTTAAAAAACCAGCAGCCTAAAGTTGGAAGAGTACTGAGATTAGAAGATGGCTCTCGATCTTTGCTGTATATGGTAACCAGGAAGTCATATACAGACAGGGCAAGCTACGAGGATATATGGCGTGCTCTAACTAATTTGAAGAAAATCGTGGTGCAATTATGACATCAAGAATTTGGCCTTACCCAAGATAAGCCATGCACTAGAAAATCTGATTAGAAGATTGTTAGAAGCATGCTTGAAGTGATCTTCCGAGAAACCAACTTACGAATTACCGTGTGTTGTATTAACACGAAGCGTTCGTGTCGTTCAAAGTCTGTAGATTGTTATTTCTTCTTGAGGGGTTCATGCAGAGCTGGAGAGTTCTGTAGATTCCGCCATCCTGGACCTACATCTGGAGTTGCTGATCGGGATGCTCAGATCTAAGAGGGGAGCAGTGTAACGAAATAGCTCATCTTCAATGCATGGTATGTGTCACAATTCGTAGAAGGATAAATCTAGAAAACTCGAAGAGTTGGCATTTCAATTGCGCACGTCTTCGATGCGCTTTCGATGAGAAGAATCAGAGGTGGGCTACTCCAGAATGTTCTAGTACATAATTACTTTTATATAACTATACCTTCTATGAGTTAAGTATAGTTGATAAGAGAGTACCGAACTGTAAACTTATAAATAAATATATTTATATAAATTCGAACCGCTCGTTTTATTTATCTCGCTACAAAATGTACACCCCTTTTTGTACATTTATTTCTGTACAAATGGGTAATTGACTGTGTTTACAATATTAGCTGATACAATAACAATACATCGACCTACGCTAACTTGCAAAATATTATATATCTACAATGACTAACTATTGTTTGATTTATACCTATTCTAATACCTTCCTCGTATCTATACTTTTAGTGATAAAAACAAGCCTGTGTTTTCATTATCGCTAGTTCATTGTAGTTTCACGCGGTTTAATATATCTTTGACTTCTTCGTATTCTCATCCTGTAAGACTTTTGCTTTTAATATTTAAGGGTTAAAACCTTACTACGAAGGGCCATGGCCTGAGCCGTCGTGAGCTGAGTAACCTTCTTAGTCGTGAACGTGATCGGACGGAGTGTAAGCATAACTCACGACATATCGCAATTGACGCTCCTCCGGTCATTGTATCAGTTGCGGCAGTTTACGTTACGGGATTGATCTTCGTAATCTCACTAATTAACAGCGCAGTAGCAGTACACGCATATTTGCGGTTTGAACTTCCGACAGGTTGTAAGTTGTATTGTGAGAATAACATCAAAACAGAAAATTGACAAAATTGAGAAAGACCTGGGAAAATCAGAAGGTACGTGATTTAAATCTTGTCACACTGAAACTTTTTACTGAATTTAAGTTTAGATTTACATCCAACCTTAAACAGATATGTTTATGCAATGAGCTTAACAAGTATCGCCAAACGAAATCTCAAGATTTTGTTAAAAATTTAAAATACAAACAAAACTTTATTGAAAAAGCGATTTCAACCCCATGAATTGCTAGAAATAGAGAATACAGTATTCAATACATACAATATTGTATGTAATTGAGGTTTATTCATTACAAAATATTTGATAAATCTGAAAATACGACCAGAAAACAGTTTCAGCACTGTACCTGACGGGTTTATTGCTTGTATATAACTAAATTTTAACTATGAGTGCCCCACACACGGCCACAGTAATCTAGTATAATGGATATTTCTTCGCATAGCGTTTCCTTACACTGTTTAATTGCTGTTGAACATCTTCGAATCGTATATTAAGTCTCTATTATTTCAAATGTCAGTTATTTAAAGGGATTCTCGTGTGTTTCATCTTTGTGTGGCTTTCCGGATTCATAAAGATACTAAGCATGCCTAAGCTTCCTATATTACTGGTATGGTATAAAAATATTTATATCATTTAATGTATCATGTGTATGAAGTTTGTTTCTTTAATTATGATACGACATGAAGTAAGAAATCAGTATTTTATTTGAAATGTTTATTATCAGGATAAGATGTGGGAAGTATGTTCAGGAATTTGACTGTCAGATTTGAGTGTTCGTTTAAAAGTTTAGATGTAGTTCTGAACGTTTGAACAAGATTTGGAGTAATAAAAAAATCCCTAGCGACTGAAAACCGGGATTTATATGCCCAATCTATAAAAGTGATGATACACTGAAATGCAAAAATTATCGCGGTATAACCCTCTTGTGCACAGCGTACAAAGTTTTTTCTTTCATACTAAACAAACGACTTCCTCAACTAACAGAAAATATTGTCGGGAATTATCGAAACGGTTTCCGACAAGCAAGATCTACAACTGATCAGCTATTAACAGTGAAACAAATTATAAACAAATCGTGGGAATGCGGCATTCACAACATATTCGTAGATTTCAACAGGCATACGACTCAACACTCTGAGATAGCGCGTGGCTATTTTTTTTTTAACTTACTGCTCTAAACAAATGAATCGAGCTGCATTGATACCAATCACGTAGATTCTTCAACCATGAGTTCTGCTTTCGGCTAACAGAAACAAAATTTCATATTTTGGTCCGCTCATCACGTGGCCTAGGTATTCCAATTTTCTGGTTTGTATAGTGGTGAGTAGTTTTGTTTCTTTACTAACCCTCTACATTACTTTTTTATTTGTAATTCTATCAGTCCATGATATTTTTAATACTCTGCGGTATAACCAGAGTTCGAAAGCCTCGACCCTTCTTTTTAAATTGCATTTTTTTAATGTCCAAGTCTCAGCTCCATATAATAATAGGGAAAATATATAACAGCGAATGGTACGTAGTCTGATCTCCAAATTTAGATTTTTGGACGTTAGGAGTGGCTTCATTCACATAAATGTTGATCTGGCAATCTCTATTTGCCTGTTTATTTCTGCAATATGATCATTGGTTTCAATGATCAAAGTTTCCAAGTACTGATATTTTTCTACTTGTTCTATCACGTTACCATTGATTGTTAATAGGTGATGTATATTTTGTGGTCTTTTTGTAATTAGCATGTACTTCGTTTTTTTAGCGTTTATAGTAATTCCCATCTCAAAACTATTCATACTTAAGCTTTCGGTAAGATGTTGTAGATCTTCTATACTCGTTGCTATAATCACAGTGTCGTCTGCATTTCGTAAGTTGTTAATTAATTTTCCGTTAAAGGTAACTCCCGCTTTGATATTATTGAGCGTGTTTTGGAAAATTTGTTCAGAATATAAGTTAAACAAAAGTGGCGATAAAACATATCCCTGTCTAACTCCTCTACAGATCTTCATTTTTACTGACTGTTGCCCATCAATTTGAATTATGGCACTTTGGTTCCAATATAATGTTTGCACTATACTTATGGTTTTACTGTCAATGCGCTTGTTCATAAGTATTGATATTAGTTTTTCATGTCGTACTTTATCGAAAGCTTTTTCGTAGTCAACAAAGCACAAGTGTAGATCAACGTTTACATCCCGACATCGCTGAATTAATATGTTGATGGCAAATAGTCCTTCTCGAGTACCCATTCCATTTCTGAACCCGAACTGCGTCTCGCTAATATCCTCCTCTAGCGTTTCGTATATTTTCTTATGTATTACTTTCAGCAGTACTTTTAAAGTATGACTCATGAGGCTCAGTGTTCGATAATCACAGCACTCTTTTGCTGCTTGGTTTTTGGGGATGGTTATAAATGCAGACTTCTGCACTCTTGTGGTATTATTCCCGTATCGTACACCGTGTTGAATAAATCTGCCAATACTTCCAAGTTATCCTCTTCCACTGGTTTTACCAGTTCTACTGGTATTTCATCTAATTCAGCTGCCTTATTGTCTTTAGAATTTTTGATAGCATATTTGATTTCATCTATCGTGATCTTCTGTCTCTCTAAAGGATTTAATTCTTGAATTTTCTGCATTTCACCTCTTTCATCTTGGAATAATTCTCTAACGTACTCCTCCCATCGTCTTAATTTCTATGATAAATCTATTAGTAGTACTCCTTTTTTGACTTTTATGTGTCCTTGCTGTCTATTTCGACCAATTCCAGTCATGTCTCTTATTTTTTGTGCATATTTCTCATATCATATTTTGTTTCTAGTTCTTCTATCTCTTTACATTGTTTCATCAAATATATTTGTATTTATTTATACTTCTGTAGATCTTTTTCTTTATATTTCCTTCTTTCTTCCATCTATAATAGTATTTCTTCTGTCATCCACTGTTTTTTAGCGTGTTTAGCACTCTTTTTTAGTTTTATAGACCTATGTTGTATCAAACTTTCTTAAGCAGGTTTCAGTAATGTGTTTTTTATAATACCTATACCACTTTTTATTTACATCCATAATTTGTTTGTTGTCAGTTAGTGTTTTTTGCATATTAATATTCATATTATTTTTTAATTCGTTTTTTATTTCTTCGTTTTTTAGCATTCTTACATTAATTTTTGGTTGTTGTTTTCTGAGTTCAATTCTTTTTAATTTTATTTTCACGTAAGCAACTAACAGATTGTGGTCTGATTTAACATCTACTCCAGAATAAGTTTTAAATGAGATTATAGAGTTTTTATATCTGCTATAAACGAGTATAAAGTCTATCTGGTTTCTGACATGTAGTTTTCTGTATGTGAAGGAGACGTCCATGTATATAGTCTTCTCTTAGGAAGCTGAAACCAAGTATTGGCAATTACCATATTCTTTTCTTGGCAGAATTCTATGAGCCTTTCTCCTCTCTTGTTTTTAGTTCCTAATCCGAACTGTCCAACTATATTTTCAACTGTACCTACTCCAATTTTTGCATTAAAGTCTCCTAGAATGTAAGTAATAGCTCTGGATTTTGTTAACTTGATTGTATTGTGCAATTCTGAATAAAACTTTTCGATCTCATCTTCGGTCTTATCAGCTGTGGGGGCATAGACTTGGATCATATTAATATTACAGTTCCGTGATTGAATTTTTAGCATTATTATAGTTTCTGAGATTTGAATCACAACTAACTCTGATTTTCTAATGGTGTTGCTTATGATGAAAGCTACTCCGTATCGATGATCAGTTTTGTCTACTCCAGTGTAATAAATATTGTGGTTATTTATTGATATCTTCCATTTCGTGACCTAACCCCAAGTATATCTTAGCCTCCCTTTCTCTTTATTAACATTATGTAATTTTCCAGGCTGATACATACTTCTTACATTCCAATAATGTCTCTTGCGCAAATAATGCTAGCCATTATAATTTATACTAGAGATGTCAGGGACCTTTAATGTAGTGGTTTCTCGTTGCCTTCTACATTCTGATGCCGTTGACCACTTTCTTGGTTCTTCCGCCTTCGAGAGCAATTTCTCAGTCTCAAGACAACAGAGTGTCCTTCCACTTACTAGCTCATCTGCCCTAAGCCATTGGCCAGTAAATGTTGCATTGCTTATCCACCATTTACTGGCCAACGGCTGGGACAATAGTAAAGGAAAACAAAACTTACTTTTCACTCACCCATGTGTTCCACTCCAAAAACACACACTGGAGATCGAAAACCAGGGTCTACAAAATTATTATCAGACCTATAGTATGTTATGGATGCGCAACATAGGTAATGACAAAAGGCACAAAATGAAAGCCGGAAAGTATTCGAAAGAAAAGTCCTAGGCATATTTGGACCTATTATCGAAAACACAGTATGAAGATTCAGGTCCAACCATGAACTCTACCTATTGTTCAAAGAGGCATCGATCTCAGAATCGTTAAACTTTAAATACTTCGATAGTTATGTAGTTAGAATGAATACCGAAAGATTTCCAAAAAGAGCCCTAGATAGTAAAATGCAGGAAGCAAGACCAAAAATAAGACCACGGGAAAGGTGGAAGGACGAAGTTGCAGCGGTCGCTCAAAATTTGTTAGACGTGAGAGCCTGGAGAAGATCGGCGCGGAACAGGCAAGATTGGAGGAGGCTAAGGCTAGCGCTATTGGAGAGAGATTGCATGTGGTGGTCTTTTTAAAAACACACCACATGTTAGGCTTTTTCTGGCAGGTATTCCGAAGTTAAAATTGATTTCATGTAATTGAATGAACTATCTTTCAATGAGTAACAAAAACAAAATTCGTTTAATTAATTCAATAATGTTTTGTATTTTGAGAACGATTTTTAAAGTGGAAGTGGAAATTGAAACGTGAAATAAACTTATTTTATTAAAGTAAAACTTTGGTTTAAAAATGAAGTAGGGAATAAAATTTTTGACTTACAGTTTTTAAAATTAATTAATAGAAATGGATTTGCCAGATTTCAAAAAAAGACGACACTAATAGAAAAACTTTGTGAGTTTTTCCAACTTTTTAGTTTTGACGGTCATGAGAATTTCACATTATTTCCCCATTCTACGCAGGACCTCCATATTAGTAACTCTGTCAACCCAGGATATACGTAAGATGCGCCTATAACACCACATTTCGAAAGATTCGAGCCGATTCATAGATGCAACAGTCAGTGTCCACGCTTCCATTCCGTAGAGCAGAACTGTGAATATGTAGCAGTTCAATAGACGGCATTTTGTTTTTAATGATATGTCTCGACTGTTGAAAATGGTTCTCATTCTAACGAATGCTGCTTTTGCTTCTATTCGCTGTTTAATTTCTATTAAGTGGTCCCATTGGCTATTTAAATTGGTGCCTAGATATGTATATTGCTCGACTCTTTCGATATTCTGTTGGTTGATTGTAAGTTGAGCGTTTAGTATTGGTTTTTTACTAATTGCCATAAATTTGGTTTTCTTTATGTTAAAAGCTAGTCCGTATCTGTTGCTGACTTCTGTTATGCGATTTGTTAATATCTGTAAGTCATTCAGATTATCGACAAAAACTATAGTGTCATCTGCATATCTAATGTTATTCAACCATTCACCGTTTATTAGTATTCCTTTCGCACAACCGTCTAAAGCTTCCTTAAATACCCATTCAGAATAAATATTGAACAACAATGGAGATAAAATACAGCCCTGTCGTACTCCACGTTCTATTGCAATTTTATCAGTTCTATCTATCTGATCTTCTATTTTGATTTTGGCCGTTTGATTGTAGTAAATGTTTCTGATAATTCTAAGATCTTTGTTGTCAATTCCAATTTCTTGCATTAGAGTCATTAATTTGTCATGTTTTACTCTGTCAAATGCCTTCTGGTAATCTATAAAGGATACTTATATGTCACAATTCACATCCCTGCATCTCTAAAATAGCACCTGTACAGCAAAAAGGGCCTCCCGTGTTCCCAAAGCATCCCGAAATCAGAATTGTGTTCGTTAGTTGTTCCTCACATTTTGTATATATTCTTTTGCGAATGACCTTTAGAAATGTTTTAAGTAAATGGCTCATAAGGCTTATAATTCTGTAGTCTTCGCACTTTTTCGCATTGGGTTTTTTTGGAAGATTTATAAAAGTTGACACTAACCATTTTTGGGGAATTATGCCTGTATCATATATATTGTCAAATATATTTGTCAACCATTTTATGCCATCATAGTCCATAAATTTTAAGAATTCTGAGTGAAAATTATCAGTGCCTACTGCTTTACTATCTTTGGTGCTTTTGATGGCATATTTTACTTCTTCGACTGTAAATGGTGGTCCAGATTAGCAATTGGTGTTTGTTGTAATACCAGTGTTACTTCGTATATCCTCAAAAGTTTTTTCCACGTATTTAATCCAAATATCCCTTTTATGCTCTATTTCCAGTACTATGTTTCCCTAATTATCTGTCAGGAATCCAGTGATCTTGTGTTTATATAAGCCTGCCGCTTCTAATGACTCTATCTCTGTACACTTCGAGCTAAACCAATTTTCTTTTGCTATTTTAATAGCCCTTTAATTTCGTTATTAATGTTGTTGTAGTAATTCTTATTATCTTTAGCGTTTCTTCTGTCTTCCATCATACATAGAATCTCCTTCGTCATCCATTCCTTTTTATTTGTTCTTTCAGGTTTTTCTCTATTAGGTATTTCTCTGTTATTTCTTGGCTTACTTTGTGCAAACTTTCTAGTTCTACATCTGTCTAATCTGTTTCTGTACGAGCCCATGGTTTTTCTGTGCGAGCCCACGTTTTTTCTTTTAGGCGTTTTTGTACCTTTTCCTTTACTGTTTTATTTTTCAGTTGGTTAATATCGTACTTCATAATTTTTGGTCTTTGAACTTTCTTTAAACTTAGTTTCATTTTGGCGGTGGATTGTGGTCCGAATTTATGTCAGATCCCGGGTACGCTTTAACAGATGTTATAGAGTTTCTAAATCGTTTGTTAATAAGAATATAGTCTATTTGATTTCGTACTGTGTGATCTGGAGTATCCTGGGGAGATTTCCACGTATATAGTCGTCTTGGAGGAAGATCATAAAAGGTGTTTGTCACTACGAACTGTTCTTCAGTACTCTGAGATAGCGCGTGGTCTCCGCGTTCATTACGTTCCCCTAGACCAAAGGATCCCACTAAATTTCCACTTTGTCCTTTACCAACTTTGGCATTAAAGTCTCCCATTATTAGTATTATTTCGTTTTTCCGAATCCTTTTGACGAGTAGGAGCGTATACTTGAATAATGTTTGTTTTTATGGGAGTTGTGTTTAGCTAAACTGAGAGCATCCTTTCTGATACAGGTACAAAGTGATTGACACAATTGGCGAATTTATTATTCATAGTTAGGCCCACTCCATTTATATGTTCGTTCTTAAGATTTCCCGAGTAAATTTTTTTTTTGATCTTTGATAACTCGGTATCCCGTATCTGTCCAGCGCATTTCGCTTATTCCCATAATATTAATCGAGAGTCTTTCCATTTCTTGAATGGCATTATAGATTTTTCCCGCCTCGTACATTGTTCTAACGTTCCATGTACCTATCTTTATGGCTGTTCGCAATACTCCTAGAG
This sequence comes from Diabrotica undecimpunctata, assembly GCF_040954645.1. NCBI lineage: Eukaryota > Metazoa > Arthropoda > Insecta > Coleoptera > Chrysomelidae > Diabrotica > Diabrotica undecimpunctata. Next base: position 14,734 of record NW_027312945.1, read on the forward strand.
ATCTATCATCTAGAATGTAGTTGGGTTCGTGAGGATTTCTCTTGATAACGACCTGGAAGGCCTCACAGTTTGAGCTAGATTTACCTTCCCTGCCGGATCTTGAATTCCGATTTTCATGATCAATAGTCGGAATCTTAAAGTTTTTTATCATCATGATAATTGTACTAAAGATACTTACAAGAAGTCTTTAATGCAGTGGTTTCTCCTTGCCTTCTGCATCCTTATGCCGTTCACTAAAAGTCTTAGTTCCTCCGCCTTCGAAGCCGATTTCTCAAACTCCAGGACAAAAGAGTGCCGTAAGATCGCAGTATCACAGCCGCTTAATTCATAATGTGAGTGTCGCCTGTGAGTATCTGGAATTAAGCCTACAGGATTTTTTACTTCCCACAGCCTTAATACAGTAATGACATTACTGCTGCCTAATGTCATATCCTCAGTTGATCCGCGGGTACTTATTTGGCAATGCCTTATTCGTACCTGTCCTGCATATCTGCAGGAACTTTCCCTATCAGCCATATGGGACGTGCCGTGTCGAGGTTGAGTACATCCCCCGTCCAGTCTGTCTTCCGTGAAGTACAGAAGAGCCCCTACTCAGTTCAGAGCTCCTCCTCCACGAAAGCTGAGACCGGCCACAGAATTATAAATTCACAGACAATAAAAATTAGCAGATAAGTTATATATGTAATGCGGAAAACATATTTACTTAATTTCATGCAAAGAAGATTAGTAATTATTTAACCAATTACTTTTTGTTGTATGACGGAAATAAAAAAATGTTACATTAAATACAAAGAACATGTTGCAGATCATATTTTTAAATTTTCATCATCCTAACTTCTTTTAATGACTGGTAAAAAAAAGTCTTTAAGAAGACACCAGGTGGCGTACACATATACGAATCATCATAAAGTAGTCCAGATATAAACGTTAAATAACATCTTACGACGCAGGTTACTGCAGGATAACGGATTTTTATTATTAAAAAATTACTTGCGTAAAATGGCAACCGTTGTCAATTTAGAAACAGAATGAACACGTCCTGGTGAATGCATATCTTGAAAAACGTAAATGCTTTTACAGCGACTGTATGAAAAATCGTACATGAAAATATTTTTGCAAAAGTTGTTTATAAATAAATTTATGTATTTAGAGCACACCTTTGGTGTACGGATATTGAGGAACTGATAAAACAATATATCTTGCTTACAGTTCCTTGTATAGAATACCCCCAAATTACATGACTTCTTGTAATTCATCCAAAGTTTTGTCAACCCTCCTCAATCCATGTCGTCGCGACATTAGCCTCCGCTTAATTACTACTCTCTTTCCAGAAATGATCCCGAAAATGCCGGGCCGTTTCATGTTAAAATGAAAAGGACCACGAAAAATGTCAAAGCCCAATTACCCCTTGGGAAATTTAATTTTGTCAAGTACCTCATTCTCGCATTCACGAGAGATTTTCTTATGTATCCGGAGCCAAAGAAAATTGTTATTGCGTCTCTCCGTCATAGAATTACGAGTTAAAATAATGAAAGGGATGGTTCGGCCTAAAAATTAAATCTAAAAGGGCAAATGTTGGCAGCAAAATAGCGATCCTAGGACGAAGCAGTTTACAAGAAATCGTTAGTTATCAAATGTACAATTGTTGCTTCGTTTAGACAACTCTCTCTTTCTCTCAAGTAAAATGTAATGTTACAGACATCTATTTTAATCTCCACGACAATATTTTAACACTTAATTTAATTGCTTAAGAGTCAAGTCAGCAAAAATTTATAATACCGATTTGTATTTGATATATTAACAGTTTATTACACATATATCTACTGGTCTTATTTCTAAATAATTTCCCACTGCATATAATTATTGCTCTAATTAAATCTATTTATGGAAAAGTGCTTCTATTTATAGAACGGTAGCAGCGGCCTACCTGGTGCGTGTGGTAGAATAAAAACTGGTAGTGTTATAGTGCAGTGAGTTAAGATGAATTTACAGTTACAGTGGAATAAAACATTCGCAAAAGAGATAATGTGCAATATGAATATTTTAAAGATACATATAGAACAAAACCAACTTTATTTTTCGTCTTTATAGAGGGGGTGTCTGGAATCTTCAAAAGACATCTCAGTCCAGGACGCCGCCTGACTAACCTTAGTGCAGGATTCGTTCTTGGTACTCCCGGCGATAGTTCCCTAGACTTTAAAATACACTCTCGTCGCCGAGTCTATGCCAAACTCCTACCTGCTAAACCAGACCCTCCTCTGTCATCCAGCGATCCGGAAACGGAATGGCCGGTGTAAAGCCGGCATCACTTCCGAAGTACTACCTTTATACATAAATTCTCCATTCATACATATCCACACTCCATTTATCAGCAAGGAGGCTCCCTGTCTCGTTCCAGGTTGCGCGTAGAAGACCCTTATCGCTCCTAGTACGGCATCATTCCCAGACAAGCATGTTTTTCTTCCCCACAGTCTGACTTACGCCTGTCTAGGTCATACACTATGACCCACTTCTCAAGCTTCAACTTCCAGCATCTTTCACTCTTACCCTTGCCGTTGATCCAGCTGTCTTTCTTCCTCTTCCTTTTTCTTGATCACTGCACAGATATAGCTGTGTATGTTAGTCAAACGTGATTTATTTTCAATCATTCTCTCAATCATTTCTCTCACTGTAACAAAATTCACATATGTCTCTCTGATGTGAATCATTCCATTCTCTTCCTTTCCATTATCCATCTGCTGAATCCATCCATAAACAATTGAACCGTAATCGAGTTTGGATCTAATTAATGTTTTATACAGAATAAGTAGTCTATAGAAGTCAGAACCCCAAAAACGATTTGATACGGTTTTAAGCAAATTGAGTATTTTGTTGCATGTTATCGCCAAGTGTTGTATGTACTTTTTCCAGGAAAGTTTTTGATCCAGCCATATACCAAGGAATTTCACAGAGTTTTGGAAGGGAATGATGCTGTTGTGAAGATAAAGGACTGGTGTATTAGATGATTTATTTGTAAATACCATACCAGTTGTGTTTGTAACGGAAAATTCGAAGTCTGTACTAGCTGTTTATTCATCTAGTTGGGTCTGTATGTCTGTACTATTCTGCATATAAATTATTTTTGTGCTCCTTTAATGTATACTTTGTAACTATTTATGCAATTTCCAGTTGATTGCTAATTTTGGAAATCTGTTATCCCCAGAATCCTCACGACGGTTTCCGTTTGTTTTGGTCGTATGTTGCCTATTTGGGATATCGCTTGCTGGGGAGGTTCTACTGACGTTTTGACCCGATGTACTGGGTTTAAGTGCTAAGTTCGGGGCATTTGGGACCTGCAGACTTCTAGGTTGTACCAATTTAACCAATGTAACTATATTTAGTATTCATATTATGAGTAGCATTTACATGGCTATGGTGGTAGTACTCACTCCCTTGTTTACACTTTCATTTTTGTCCATGTTTTTAATCTTGTCTAACAGTAATTGATTATTAATGTGTAGTGCATTGTTTTAATCTCTCACTTTACTTAATAGTTCTTTTAAATACTTACTTTCCAATTCTGGTGATTTAATTTTTCGACCGGCATCACGTGGTGAATCGGCATCATGTGGTATTTTGTTTCCGTTTTTTTTCTCCAATAATTTTCCCTTTTGCCAGTTCAGCACAACTTTTATGAAAAATTGGAAAAGCATATTTTATAAACGTATACTGCATACGATTTGTTACAACATTTCATTAACATATTTTCTTCATTTTCTTTGGACAGCGGTAACCAATCGTTCTCATCGGCCGCCATCTTGCTTATATAATTGGATCTGTTCTGAAGTATCTTTAATTTATTTCGCAAAGTGATCTTGCTTCCATCATAAAGATTTGCAATATTCTTCCCACTCTGACATACTTAAGGGGTTTAATCTACCTTCTCCTTTGCGATCTTTTTTGAGGTTTCCAATATACTTCATGCTTCAGATACTCGAATTTCACCCATATATCTCTTTTTCTTCTAATTTTTTGTCCCATGTTTCGTTTTTTCTCTTAGTAACAGTTCTCTTAACTTCCCAATTCCACTAACTGTATGTTTTCCAGTCTTCTGGATTTTATGGATGTAAAAATAGAAGTAGATACAGAAATAGAAACAGAAAATCTCCTGAAGTTGGAGTAAATGTTATGTATGTGATCTGCAAAAAGATTTGGGAAACCGGAGAGTGGCCCAACGACTGGACAACATCCACTTTCATCCCTCTATTCAACAAAGGAACTCCGCTAGAGTGCAGCAACTCTTCATATATCTGGGGCCCCTAATAACAAATGACGGAGGGTGTGACAGATAGATACGTAGAAGGTTGACTATTGCTAGAAAGCTATGATGAAACTGGTAACAATTTGGAAAAACTCTAGCATAACAATAATACACACAAAACTAAGGCTGGTAAGGGCACTCATTTTTCCCAAAGCCACATATGCATCCGAAACGTGGATCTTAAAGAAAGCGGATAAAAATAAACTAGACGCTTTTGAAATGTGGGTATACCGCTGCATGTTAAGAATATCCTGGGTGGATCATCGCACTAACGTATCGATATTAGAACAACTTAAAGTAAAGGATATATTGCTTAAACAAATACAACAGAGATATTTGCAGTAATTTGGACACGTTGCTAGAAGAACAGGTACGATGGAAAAACTGATAGTCGAGTGTAGAGTTGAAGGAAAGACACCTAGGGGAAGATCTCCAAGCCGTTGGGTAGATCAAACAAAAATATTGATTAACAAGGGTTACATAAAGCCGTTTACATTAAATTAAATGCAGTTTCAGGAGCGGTAGGCTTAAAAATTAACTACAACAAAACAAAAATACTGAGCCGAGACCAGACAAATATAACAATACAAAATCATACCATAGAAAATGTTGAACATTATGTATATCTAGGTCATGTTATCAAACTAGGAAAACCAAATCAAGATGCTGAAATTAAAAGAAGAACACAACTGGCATGGGGCGCTTTCGGCAAATTAGCATATATCTTGAAAAACACCTCCATTCCTGTAAACTTAAAGAAAAAGGTGTATAACACATGCATATTACCAGTTTGTACTTACGGCTTAGAGACAGTAGCCCTTACCAAAAAATCTGCTAAAAAATTAGAAACAACGCAAAGAGCAATGGAACGAATCATGCTTGGAATATCACTAAGAGACAAGATTAGAAACACCGAGATAAGACGTAGAATGAAGATTAGGGATATTGTGGAAGAAATTGCAAAACTGAAATGGCGCTGGGCAGGTCACGTAGCCCGATATAATGACAACAGGTGGACACGGAGAATTCTAGAATGGAGACTAAGGACGACAACAAGAAGCACGGGAAGACCTCAAAAAAGATGGGTAGATGACATAAGAACAGTGGCAGGCAAACAGTGGATTAGATTGGCGCAAGATAGAGAAAGATGGAAGCAATTGGGAGAGACCTACATTTAGGAGTGGATGGAAAATGGTTGACAAAGAGACATAAAGCCGAACAACTAGCCCAGGATAGAGAAGGATAGAGGGAAATCGTGAAAAAACTGTAAAGGCCTGATGGTGTCACCACATCACAAAAGGGATTAGAACTGAGGAGGAGGAGGGAAATAGAAGATATGTTATATGGTAAATATTAATATTAATAATAGTATTAGAACAATATAGAACTGACAGCAACAAATGTCACATGAATCACGTGAATAAGAAAATATATCGAAAATATTATTAAATTTTACTGAAAATCTGACAAAACAATTAAAAAATATTGACATTGTCAACATTTCAAATATTTTTAATAATCCAATTATCGCATCGTCTGAAGTTATTAAAGATTCCCACTAATTATCCGGACTATTAGAAACGCAGTACAAGTATAATGTTTGAAGATTCCGCGATACCTGTCATCTATCACGATTTTATGATTCTAATCATAATTACATGAGATGTAATCGAGAGCAACTTGTTTGACTTCGAAATGGTTGCAACGGAGGATGCCGACTTATTTCATTCTGGTCTTCTTCTTGTCTTGTACAAACAAGGTCGTGCCAAAAGGAAGGAACTCTGAGATAGCGCGTTATTCACTCTAAATTTAACATGAATATATAGAAAATAGCTTCAGAACAATATTACAAATTAACTCTGTTATACAATTATACACTATGCAGAATTAAACTGTAGAGTCTTAATAATTCAGCTGAAGCATCTCTTGAACGCTGCTTTTCTGTTCGTTAAGAATTTACATACATTTCTCACCAAATCTCAGAGCACCATTGTATAAATTTGCCTTGTATGTTCACGTATTAACTCCTTTACTTAACCATTTAACCGTGTCAAATACTTCCATTACACTCAGTCACTAGTAATAGCTGTCTCAATATATTCCTAATACAATTTTTTTCAATAGAACAAGTCACAAAGTCGTAAAAAGGTGGGCAGGCACTTATTCCTTCTAATATCATTGGATTTAAGTACTTTTCAATTTTACGGCCACAACGCAAATATTAGAATAACGGCACTTGGAATGAAGCAATGAGTTGTATGTGAATAATTCTGCAAGAGCAACTTAACCGCAGTTCCTGTACTACGAACTTCTTAATTTTAGTGTTAGCAGCGACAGGGTGGACCTCTTTTTCTTTTTTTCTTTAGTGTACTTTTTATTTTATATTATATCAAACAAAAAAATGATATATATATATATATATATATATATATATATATATATATATATATATATATATTACTATGATCTGCTTTTTCTGACTTTTGTATTAACTTTTTATTTATTTAATTACTTTAATTAATTCTAAGTGTCGCAAATCATACAAAAAAAAAATCTCAGGGTGCCATTTTATTATACAAAAAAAAATAAATCAGCTTAGGTTTATACTTATCTTTTCTCGTGGCTTCCAGTATCTCTTAGTTGTTCCTTATCGAGATAAAATAGGAAAAGGAAATAAATAGAAATAATATAAATAAATATGTTTTATTATCAAAAGAAATAATATGAAAATTGATCAAATAAAACAACATAAACAAGAAATTTGGATATTCGTAAAATAATTACACTTCCTACGAAAATGTTAAAATATTATTATATTATAACAAATGTTAAAATGTTTTTGTACTCAAAAATAAAATTATCCTTTGACGTTAAAAAAAAACTTTTATAAAATTTATGGTATTATAGAATAGCGATAATTTTTGATCTTCTGATGGTATAGAGTCTTTTATTTGAGACATACAAAAAAATTCTGTCACAAAAAATTATTGACTGACCTTTTAATTCACACACGACGATGTCTCCTTTCGACCAAAATAGCTCCCCCTTGTTGATTATGTTAGTCTACCAATCAAAGCCTTTTCCGTTCTAAGTATCAACCTATCAGCATACCAGCAACTCTTTCTCCAAAACACAAGTACGCCTCTTTTACCAGTACTCGTTCAATAAACTTCAAAATTCTCTCCTCTCTTTTATCTGCTAGCAATCTCCTGGGACCCAAATATTTTTTTTACTTGATGTCTCAAATATTTTTAATAGTTATAGTTCTTGTGACTTACTCACTTTGACTTTATAGAATCAAGAAGGTATTCGACTTCTCAACTTTAACTACTACACCAAACTTCAACTGCTTCTTTTTGATGACCATCACATAATAATCTTTTCTACTCCAAACTTTCAAAACATTCACTCTCTTTCATCCCCATTCCAAACTCGCTAACCAATCAGAAAATTCCTATATTCCTCCTCTTATTTTACATCAGAAAACCCCAAGCATCAAGATAGTGCACTTGTCTAAACATGCACATGAGCACAAGAACTATGCTATGCTTTTTACTATCACCTATCACTCAAACTAGTTCAAAAAGCTTTGTCCTCTTCAATCTTCTAGTTTGCCCAGTAGTATCGAGGAGCTGTATTGCCTCAATATTCTCTTGCCTATGAAGTCGTTACTCGTGACTTCCTGCCACCTTCTTGATGATTATGTCCACAGTTTCCATTCCTAGGTCCTTATAGAGGTCACTGTTGGTCACTTACCAAGGAGCATCTACAATATTTCTCAGTATTTTATTTTATTCTGGAATCTTTGTATTGTTGTTATTTTACTTGGAATAGTACACCCCCATAGTGGGCATCCATAAGTCCATACAGGTCTCAATATTTGTTTGTAAAGTAATAACTTATTATGCATCGACAATATGGAGTTTCTTCCAACTAGCCAATACATTTTTTTGTACCTTATATTGAGCGCTTCCCTTTTTTTCTTTACGTGAGCCTTCCAGCGTAGCTTTGCATCTAATGTTATACCCAAATATTTAGCAGTATCTGCATATGGAACTTGGATATTATTGATTATAACTGGTATATATTGTATTTTTTTGTTGGTGAAATTAACATGGACAGATTTAGCTTCGTTCAGCCTGATTCCATTTATGGATTTGGTTAATTGCAATTTGGACCTTGTTGGTCGCTTCTTCACTAGTCGTTCCTACTGCTTAGATAGCTGTATCATCAGCAAAGGTGGCAACTGTGTTGTCTTCCAGTACAGGTATATCACATGTGTATAGTAGGTATAGGACCGGACCCAACACACTACTTTGTGGAACACCTGCTCTAATTTCTTTTAAGTCTGAAAAACAGTCTTCTTGCTTAATTGGAAAATGTCGTTCTTTTGTGTACGATTGTAAAAGTTTTGAGTACTGTTCAGGTAAAAAACATTTTAGTTTATGTATTAAACCTTCATGCCAGACTTTATCAAAAGCCGCTGTGCAGCATCAAGTAAGACAGTTAAACATACTTTCTTTTCTTCTAAAGATCTTTTGATAATATTCGTTATTCTGTGCACCTGGTCGATTGTTGAGTGCTTATCTCTAAATCCGAATTGATGTGTCGGAATCAAATTTTTTGCTCCAATAATTGGTTTTATTCTCTTGAAGAGCAGTTTCCCAAACAGCTTGGATATTACAGGAAGCAGAGATATCGGTCTATATGACGAAACCTCATGTGCTCGTTTTCCTGGTTTAGGAATCATGCTGACTTCCGCCATCTTCCATATCATTCTTACAAATTTTAATCTGAATGCAGCATTAATAAGGTTAGTTAATTTTACAATAGCTCTTAGGGGAAGATTTTTCAACAGCTCGCCCGTAATTAAATCATAGCCCGGAGCTTTCTTCAGGTTAATATTTTCCCTTATTTCTTCCATCACTTCTTTTGGTGTAGTTAGCCTAATGTCTTCCTCTAATTGAATATCTTCATCATCTTTCTTCATCCTCTTGAGATTCATTTGGTTTGAATGTATTTTCAAGATATGCAGCAAATAGCTCTGCTTTTTGTTTACTACTTTTGGTCCAATTCCCATTTTCTAGTTTAATAGGCGAAGAGTGAATAATAGGTCTCTTCAGTCTTTTAGTAGCTTTCCATAAGAAATAATCTATACTACCGTCATCTGTTAACCCCTGTAAGTAAGAATTAATTGAGTCATTTTTTAATTGTAGAATAGTACTTTTGAGTTGTTGACACTGGAGTGCAATCAGACATAATCGACTATATAGAGGAGAAGAGACTATCCTGGTACGGCCACGTCAGAAGAGCGGACAGAGGACGCTGGATAAACAAAATCACAGAATGGAGCCCGATTGGAAGAAGAAAGAGAGGAAGACCCCGAAGGTCATTCAGAGATGAAATCGACGAGGCTATGGAGAAAAGAACCCTGCGAGATGGAGACTGGAATGACAGGGAAAATTGGAGAAAACGGTTGAGTGAAGGAAGACAGTGAAAACTGTGGAAATCCTTAGTAGTAGTAGTAGTTGTTGACTTGCACGATTTAGTTTAGCCTTATCTTGAGGGGACCTTGTTTGTTGCCAAATTCTTCTCAGCTTTCGTTTTTTAGTTATCATGTTTCTTACTTCCTTTGGATAATTGTTTCCACTCTGAGATAGCGC
>NW_027312946.1:0-24686 GCF_040954645.1 Diabrotica undecimpunctata
CGCGCTATCTCAGAGTACCTACCACTCTTCGAGTGCACCTTAGTATATATGTATGTATATCCCGAAAGATTTCCGCGGTTGTAGTACAATTAAACCAAAAGCTAAGATTAATATCACTACAAGAATTAATCTCTTGAACTTTAGACAATTTTCTAATATTGTAGGACAAACTGTTTAGTTTGCAAGCAATTGAATACGAAAATAAAATGAAAAATAAAAAAAGATGTATTTTTAGGTAAAGTGAGGGTATTCTTGTGTCTAAGATTAAGATTATGGCCTATTTAATAAATTACGGCTTTGATACAGCAATTTTAATAAAGCATAAGCTTTTAATCTTTTTGCTAAAAATTATCATTTCTTAAGATAATTTGATAGACATAATTCTCTAAAAATATTTTCCTATGGAGATTCCTTCCAAATAAGATATCCTGAGTTTTTGTGACAAAATCTGCAGATGAAGGTCATTATTGCATTTACCGTTTGATTACGCTCATTTAAAAAAAACAGAGTTGGCTATCGTCTGCATAATAATGCTGTGAACAGAACAAAAACACAGAGGAAAACATAGATATGTATATAGAGAATAAAATTGGAGGTAATATAGATCCTTGAGGTATACCAGTATTATGATCTAGAAATCAAGAAATCTTTTGATTAAGTTTTACTGATTAGATGACATTTCATTAGATCAACTGCTCTCGTTTCTGGGCCAATATATTTTAAAATAGAGAATAACAAATTATGGTTAATTGTATCAAAAGCTTTTGAGTAGTCTATGAAAATTAGAATTGGTATTTTGTTTTGGTTATAGGGTCTAAAAATATTAATCTGTAATATTTAATTAAGCAGAAAGACAGCTATATCTGGACCTTAAACCGGACTCCATCGTAAGGATTATGTTATTATTTTTTAAATGCGTTTGTAACTGAATATCGATCACCCTTTCCAAAAGTTTAGATAATGTAGGCAGTACACTTACTGGTTCTAATTCATTCATGCTTTCTGTAATTTTAGTCTTCGGGAAAGGAATAACATGTGCCCATTTCCATTTAGTGGGAAAAATTGAATTTGTTAAGCAAAAGTTAATGATATGTGTGATATAAGGTAGAAGAAATGGAATACACAGTTGCAGCGTTAATATGTTAATATTATTAGCCAATTAGCTTTACTTCTTATATTATTAATAATATGTAAAATATTGATTTCAGATACTGGCGTAAAGGTAAGAAAAGAACTGAGAGAATAGTTAAAGTTATCTTCATAGAATATTTGTGTATGAATGTTTGCTTTCATGTTTGGTAAAATTTCAATTAAGTGTTTATTTATCTCATTTGCATTCCACGCGTTTTTTATTCCGAAGTTATTTTTGGTTTTGCAATTATTTACCCAATATTTTTCAACTACCCAAGTTATTCCACATATAAGAAAGACAGATAAGATTGTAACGAAATATTTTGCCTACCACATGGGGTATTATTATAAGGAATAGAAAATTGGGGACAGAAGTTATTGGGGCAGAGATAGGGCAAGCAAAATAATCGATACTTGTGCGAACGGCACTCAGGGTTTATTTGGAGAGCTGGGGTCATGGATAAGTGAATAGCAAGGGGTCGGGTTGGGGCAACTACGAAAAAATGAAACAAAGAAAACAGAAAATACCACTCTACACAATACTCTAGCAATTTAAAAAGGACACCGCTTCGAGGTGCCAAATTATAACCATTACAACAGCTAGTTGTAACTATTGAAATAAGTATTAAACATAAAAAATATATATTTTCAAATGAAACTCAAAAAAGGGGTTAGAAAGGGGTATTTACAAAATGGTTAGAAAAAAAATTAAACATTTATTGTGTTTCACCACAAACAGTTACAAAAATAAATGACACAAATTACTATATAAATAGTTACAGAGTCCAAAAATAACAAAAAAAAAACTTACATGTGTCTTATTCATTTACAAACTCTGGAGATGCTACAAAAACTTACAAATGTTACTGGACTATAACCTGTGGCAAATAAAAAATTATATTTTTAAATAATGAAAGCAATTATTATTTTTTTTAAATGTCTATCTTGACTTTTACGGTAAAATTTAACACAAAAAGTTACCTTAAATTTCACTCTGCATGTCTGGGGTCGGGAACTGGAATCATGCTGGAATTATACTGGGGGCAGATCCGGGATGACGAAAGAAAATTACGAATTTGAAAATAAATTCGGGCTCCAACAAAACTAAACACGCCTTTAATAGCGCCCGGCCTTACCGAGAGTGAACAATTTTATTTCCGGCAAAAACTTCTCAGCGATCTAAATGGATGTTTATTCTTGAGTAATAATGCATTATCTATCTTCGCTATACATTATTAGCAACTGTTAACTTCAAACGAAAACATCCAGAACATCCTATACAAACCAATTACAAATGGGGATAAGACATGGTCATTCACGTCGTATATAGGGTCCCATCAAGAAATTACTGTTATACAAATAGCAGTAAGTCTTTGTTAAATATGTAAACAACAATTGGGAAAATGGGATATTACGAGTTTAATTACATTTACTAGCTGAATTAACGTTCACGAAGAGACTCAAATAAACATATATACCTATTATATTTAGAGATACAATATCAAACTAGTTAGTACCTTAACCTGTCAAGAAGCCACGATATAGTAAAATGTCATATTTTCTAAAACATAATTCTATTTAAAAAAAAAGTGGTTAGTCTTTGTATGTGGGTATATTTTATTTTATAAAAACCCTTAAAAGGGCAACATTAAAAGCACGAACGTTTTCGGAACAACTGTTCCATCATCAGGTTAAAATACAGGTTACCATGCCTGAGCCACCAAAATATTTGGGTAAAAACCCTTTAAAATGAAATGTGTTACCAAAGATTGTACATGATGTTGATAATATTATATGATGTTTAATATTTTAATTAGATTTTACTTCAGGTAACATACACCCATGCTTAAGTGAGTTCCAGTGTCCGGAGAGTAAACCTCTTCAAACGGACTTCAGCTGGCAACTATATACCCACATACAAAGACTAACCTCTTTTGTTATACGTGGTATACAGCCAGCTACAGGAATTATTTTCCTTGTGGATTTTGATAATTCTATTTATTCATTTTATATATCTTTATATAGTAAGAGTAGAATATATCAGAGTTTTTAAGAAAACTAACATGTCGAATTATTATTCGACGAATTAATAATTTCAAAACGTTTATTTTGTCAGATTAAGATGTCATGCGTCCTAATATAGGTCACATTATGACCTCGACAACAGATAAAACATTTTCTGCTGTCAGAACTATGACCACTTGGGTGTTACCTTTGATAATACAGGCACAGATTCAAGAGAAATAGACAAACCAATTACACAACAAAAAGTCTTGAGATGTTTCAATGGTATACCGTGGAGTAAAGATATTCTCCTTTACGGCGCGCGGCGCTAAAATATGAAGAATTAATGAAGACAGCCAGAAACGGATAGAAATAGTAGAATTGGATGCAATCAGAAGATCCTCATGTATTCCCAGATAAGAACGAATTAGAATTCAAGAAATAGCAACGTACGGGGAAATATAACCCAAGATATCGAGAAAAAACAACTGTGGTATGGATGCACCCAGCAAATGTCGGAAACTAGACTCCCACAAAAGTCCTAAAGTGGCAACCGCTAGGACGACTAAAAAACTTTTTGTACCGATATATAAAGAGGATGTCAGAGGGTAGATTACCGAAAATACTACTGCCAAGTACAATATGAGGATATTAGAGAAATGGTCGACACAAAACCAGGTAGAAAATGGATATAGAAGATAACCTAAAAAATCTGCAATAAAGAAAGAGAAAGCAATCGACAAGAGCGGATTGAGAAATAGTTTCGACGCGCTAATTAATATTATTATTAATGTAAGTTAACATTTCCAGCAGAAAATACGTTTATTGAAGAAAAGTTTCAATACTGGCGTTGTATTCCTTTTTCTCTACAGTAAAAGTCACTGTGTCACGAAAGTAGCGCCTCGAAATAAGCTTTATAGGAAAGATGCGGGGTACAGAGTTGGAAGACTCCATTTAACTGACAAATACAATACGAATATCTTATACAACCTGTAAACTTTTTCAATTTTATTAAAATCTACAACTTCTTTGTCTTGTTCTTTCTCTTTATAAGTAATTCTGCTTATAGAGGAAGGTTGTCACTCCATCTTTTACGCGGTCGTCCGACACTTGTTTTGCCGATTAGTGACTTATCTTTTGCTATTTTGACGACACGGGTCTCCTCCATTCTGCTTATGTGGTTATTCCATTCTTTTTTCTATTTTGTGTTCATTCATTTATATACTGTACGTTACATTTTCTTTTAATGTCTTCACTTCTTTCGATCTCTCAGCGTATTTCCTGTAATTCTTCTCCATACTTCTGATCTACATTTTCTACATCCTTTGCTTTGTGGCTGTGTCGGGTCTTGTTTCTGAGGCATATGTCATTTTTGGTCTTACACTGACTTTATAAATTCTTGACTTCATCTCAGTGTTAATATGTCTGTTTGCCATATAGTATTATTAAGGCATCTTGTCAGTCTTTTTGCTTTTTGTACTTGATCTCTCACTTCTTTGTTCAGGTCTCCATAGCTGGACAGTGCAATTTCCAGGTATTTTATTTCCATTACTTGTTCAATACTGATGCCATCAATATCTATTTTATATCTGGTTGGTTCTTTGCTGACTACTATTGTTTTAGTTTTCTGAGATGAAATTGTCATTTTAAATTCTTTTGCTCTATGTTAAATCTGTGGACCAGTCTTTGCAGACTATCTTCATCTTGGGCTGTCAGTATTGGGTCATCTGCGTAACAGAGTATTTTTATTTCTTTGTTTTGCATTCTGTATTGTCTTCCTTTGTTAACGCGTTTGATAATTTCATTTATGATTAAATTGAAGAGCATGGGGCTCAATAAATCCGATTGTCTTGTACCGCTGCCTATTTCTATAGGTTCTGTAAGTTGTCCATCTATTCTGACCTCAATTTTGTAGTTTTAGTAGATGTTTTTCGATAGTTTTTATAATATTTAGGGAAACTTCTCTATTATACAGAAGATGGATTACATCTTTGAGTTTTACTCTGTCAAACGCTTTCTTTAGGTCAATCAGACACAGAATTGCTGGTCTATTTTACTCTAGTGATTTCTCAGTAATTTGCTTTATAACAAATATTGCATTTGTACACGATCTTCCACTACGAAAACCCTGTTGTTCATCTACTAAACTTATCCCCTGATTTATTACCACTTTTAAAATTTTAGTTGTAAGTTTTAGGGTAGTATTTAACAAGTTTATACCTCTGTAGTTTTCTGGCTTTTTTATCTCCTTTTTTGAATAGTAGAATTAGTTCGCTCGTTTTCCATTCTTCCGGTATTTTATTGTGTTTTATAATTTTATTAATTAATGTTCATTGCGGTTTCACAATATTTCAGTTATTCGTTTGGTATCCCGTCTTTACTTGCTACGCGCTATCTCAGAGTTTCCTGGAGGTCCCGTTCTGGAGGTGTAAATGCCAGAACAAATTTGTTCTGATATGAAAACTGGCCACTGCAGAAGAATTCCAAAATCGACAAAATGATAAAAAAACGAATTCCCGTCGTACGTTCGAAAATTATAAACCCTAAATATCAGCATTTAATTTGTTTGGTTCAAAATATTTATGATTATCTACACGTTTATTAATTAGATATCCTGAAAGTTTAAAAGCAAAAATGAAGTACGTTATTCCAGACATTTAAAAAATTTAGGATCGCTGCAAGGTAATTCGGCTGTCCTATCGTGACTCATGCCTACTAAAATCAACGACATGTATCGATTAAAGCTAAAAGTGGAAATGAGGTGAATGTAGTTGAACGAAATTTTGATGTTATATGTTAAGCTTTTAAATCTAAGCGTTATGTCATAAAGATTAAATCTTGTAATATTTTTATGAGTATTTTATTAGTTTATAAGTACATTAAATTGTTTATGCTTATTAAGAATCGAGCATTACCAACTTTAAGGTATTATAATCGACCCTTATTATTATGCAGTTTAGTAATAATTATTATTATTCATAGAATTTATCAATACAGTTTATTATCACCGTCGTCATCATTATTATGCAAAGTCCATTACTGAATATAACGTTCCGAATATATCGTAAAAATCTTTATAGATTTTGTAGTGCTCTAAACCATTGTATTTTCCCATCACATTTACTTATTCAGTTGCAGTGATTAAAAATGTTGCTCTTCAAAAGTAATATCACCCTTATCATTATAGTAAATTTATTTTAACAATTATAGTGTATTTTTTATGTATGAGAGGAGTAATAAAACAATAAATTATGTATGCAAAGCCCTAAACTGTTGATACGGGTGACTCAATGAATAAACAGATATTTGTCAACAAGTTTACAGAAGTATATAGGAAAACAATTTTAAATGAGTATGACCACCAGGTATAAAGGTTGGAGCCGAATAGAATAAGCAATAGTTGTGAGGGTTACTAATCCCCTAAATAAGGTTGCCAGTGTCGGAGTGATAAAGGTTAACAGGTACTAATGACTTTGCAAGAAATGTAAGATGTTTATTTTATTGGTTATATATAACCAATAAAAGTTTAATAAGTACCTACCTATTTGCAAAATAAAGTTTAATTCTTATAGATAAAATAAAACGTTTTATTTTATCTATTTGCAAAATAAAGTTTAATTCTTTGCCTATTTGCAAAATTAAAGTTTAATTCTTTGCCTATTTGCAAAATAAAGTTTAATTCTTTAGATAAATAAAACGTTTTCTTTTATCTGAAATGAGTGCATTCCACGAAGTAAGGGTTTCAACAATCAAACATTTTAATTCTTTAATTCCAGGAATCTACGACAGTAATTGACTAGATAATTACCTTCTAAACTTATTCCACAGAAAATGTGATAGTGGGTTTTTCCATTTTGTATATAGGAAGGTCCAAGTGGCGTATTCCAAAATTCCTTAACAGTTTCACTAAAAGTAGGTACTTCAGTTGCAAGGTGCAGTTTATTGTGTATACTAGTGTTATGGAAAATTTTTAAGTGCCGTGTAAACGCCGAAAAATTGGGTCCTCTAACAGTTCAATGAAAAAAACATTAATATTTAATTGTTTTAAATCATTTACAGACAAAGCGTTTCTGTGAAAGTGTTGATGAGACCGTTGATTTAGTTAGCAGTACACTTGGTGTTGGGAAATCTACGATTTACAGAGTTGTGGTAGTTTTCAAATGCCACGTAATGCTCCAAGGGAAACCAAAATTTCAAATAGAATATCATTTTAAAGAAGGACTTCGACGGAAAGTGCATGAATTCTTCTTAGACAAGAATTTCCAATATTGGAATAAAGTTCTTGTCTCAGTTCGAGATGATAAGGATTACCCAGAAATAAGTCGAAAAAGAATCCCAGAAAGTCTATTTTATTAGAAAGAAGCGATATTGTCATTATGGAGAAGACATTTTCTAAGAACCCATAAAGGAAATGAGAAACCAAAAAAGAAAAATATTTTATCTTGATGAAACATGGATCAACGAGGGTCATACACCAAATAAATTTTGGCAGGATGAAACTGTTACAAGTCAAAGGCACGCTTTTGTAAATAACTTATCTACTGGTTTAAACCCACCATCAGAAAGGGACGCAGGCTGATATAGTACACTATTGGCAGTTCAAGACGGTTTTGTTGAAGGTGGTTTATTAACTTTTGAATCAACTCGTACCGGTGACTACCATGAAGACATGGAACGCTGATGTCTTTCAACAAATGGTTCGAACAAATGATAGATCTTCTTCCTAAGAACTGTGTAATAAGTAATGGATAATGCAAGTTATCACTCCAGACTTATAGAAGGACTACCCCACAACCAAGTGGTTAAAAAAGACTTGCAGAAATGGCTGAGTTCAAAAAATATTACGTGCCATCCCGGATCTATAAGAAAGGAACTTTATTCGTTGTGTGCCCTTCATAAAGAAAAATTTTAAAAATACGAAATTGATGAAATTGCCAAAAATCGTGGAATGACAGTACTTAGATCCCCACCATATCATTGTGAATTAAACCCGATTGAACTGGTATGGGCACAGATAAAGAGTGAAGTTTCAAGAAAAAATACCACTTTTAAAATTCATGATGTTAAACAGTTGTTTTTGGAGGCCGTGAATAATGTAAAACCTGAAAACTGGGAAAAGGCAGTAAATCACACTATTAAAGAAGAGGAAAAAAAGTGGAAGCTGGACAATATTACTGATAAAATGATCGAGCCAGTTATTATAAATCTTGGTTCTGAAAGTTCATCTTCTGAATCTGATTTGGATTTGTAACAAGTAGCTGTAAGTTTTATATTAATATTTTTATTCATCTATTTAACATACCTTAGACGGTTTTAAAAACTCTTTTTCTCTTTTGTAATTTTTAAAAATTAAAAAAAATGTGAATTTTTTAAAACCCTTTTTAATGTAGGCCAGTCAGTTCTAATATAGTGTGTGATAAAAGAGGTCACTTTTGTTTACATACACATAACACTTTATAACACTGAAATAATTCATTTATTTTTTACAATTATTCAAAGTAATTTTTCAATTAATCTTGAGCACGCCCATGGAGTGGTCGGAGATACCAGTTAAAATTATGCTAATTACTCTCTCGTTCATAAAAATAAACTATAATGTGTATCTTAACTAGATATCAGGTTGTATAGTAGAGTATATAAATTGGAGGTACCAAATTCTGAGAAATGGTGATGAGTTATTACTGGTCTTCAAGTAACGTACAAATTTTTTTGTAAGAGTAAGAGGTAGCATTACTTGTATTAAAGAATTATTACAAATTATATAAATACTACTATTCTTTCCTGGTGCTAAAAAATTTTAAAAATTCATTACATGGACTAACAAAAAGGCAATATGCATACAGTATGCTCCAATTAAATAAAATAATGGAATTTATAAAAATCATATTAACGTCAAGATGTATATGAGGTGAAATTATTACATCAATTACGAATTTTGTGATATATCCTGAAATGTCGATATACCAGGTCCATCAGATCTGGTATTTTTCAGTTTTTTAATTAGCAATTCATATAATTGGTCCTGGGTAAACGTATACAAAACTATTTTTGTTGTTGAGTTACAGTTAACAATATTATCAAGTACAAGTGTGAGACCGTCCAAAGTATAATTTGAAAAATATGAGAAAATTTCAATCCACGAAATTGAGGTATTACGAAACTGATACAGTATAAACTTTTATTTAACTTTAGTGGAAATACCATTTATTTCAAAATGCTTATCAGTAAAATATTTGTCAAGGCTTATTACAAGACAATGTGTTTTTTACTCAAATTATAGGATCACCCCAATACCTGAGCGACAATAGTTTGTCGCTATGGTATTGCTGAAAGTTTCCATATTTCAGATAAAGAAGAAAATTTACAGAATTAAAAATTCAATGTCATTTAATAAATTATCGATTTTATCAACACTCAAACTTTACATTTAAACATAAAACAATAGATGCTTTAGTGTTCTCCAAAACATCATTTCACTTTTTTAATTGTTTAGTAATTTCCATTATATTGTTTATCAACAACTGAAATATGGTAGGCGAAAATATTCAAAGGAAACGTCGTCGCCAAATTTTTTCGGAAGGTGAAAAAACTATTATATCTATCTATATAAGGATTTTTACAGCAGTCGCCGCCTTCCTTCTTTCAGCAAACGTCTCCAGTCCTTTCTGTTCTGCCATTCTCCATCTATAAGGTCTCGTCTTTCCATGGCCTCATTCCTCCATGATCTTCAGGGTGTACTATTATATATAACGTGTATTGTGAACTCCGTGAAAAAAATGAAAATATGTTGGTCAATGACGTCCTAACTATATGTAGCGATTTGACCAAAGTGTCGAAAAACACAAAATTCTAAAACAATTCAAAGAACGCGAAGGTAAATCGGATACGTCTATTGAAAAAATTGAAACCAAAGGAGGAAAACCTATTCAGTTTGAAGAGTATATTAAGTATGCTATTCGAAGAAAATTCCATGTTTTCTTTTCGCGAAATGAAATTCCAACCTTAGAGAAAGTCGCAGCTGAAATAGATTCCGACAATTTGATACACAACATATCACAACGTGTATTGTTGCGAACATTAAGGCAAATGCATATTAAATATATAAAAAGAAGTAGGAACAGTATCATTGCGAGGTGAATCCTATCAAACTTATATGGGTTGAAATAAAAAAATAGATACCAGAGAAAACTTAACTTTTAAAATAGATGACGTGAAAGGTTTGCTAGCTACTGCTGTAGAAAACGTCAAGCCAGACTCATGGAAAAATTGTGTTACACGCACTAGAAAAGAAGAACAAAGAATGTCAGATCTAGACATTAGAGTGGATGTTTCCGTTGACGTTCTTCATCATTTGACGAGTTTTCTTCAGACGATGGCTAATGTTTTGACCTTTTGTGGATGTCGAACAACTTTGTAAATATTATCTCATAAAATTATATTTAAGTTAATTTTGTTTACATTCATCGTCTAATTAAAATAATTAGTTTCACGTAATTTTGTTTCAAATACATACAAAAACCTAAATATTGTAAAAATACTTTTTTTAGTAAATATATATTAATTTTTAAAATTCATTTAACAACGTAAAAATATGCAACTATAATTACAGTCAACCCCCAGATTGGGTGGTATCATCGTCATCCAGCCTCAAAAGTCCACTGTTGAACATAGGCCTCTTCAAAAAAAATTTATTAAAAAAAATTCCTTTATAAAAGGTATGCTAATATAAAAAAGAACTCTATCGGACTAGGCTCTATCATTAAGCCCTATCTTTAAATATAGAAATTTTGTGATTCATAGTATACAGCTAACTACAGGAATTTAATTTCCTTGTTGATAGGCCTTCCTCGTGTTTTCAACCCCGTCTATCTTTCGCCACTCTCATTCAGTTTTTATGTTGTCTTCTTAAATCGTCAGCCCATCGTGTAGGTCGTCGACCGACGCTTCTCCAATATCCTCTTTAGATACCCATTTGGATGGTCTCCATTCCAATAACCTCTTTGTCCATCGCCCATCCGTCATTCTAGCTATGTGTGCTGCCTATGTCTAGCTATCCTTTCGTTGACGTCAATCACCTTGGTTCTTCTCCTGACCTCTTCGTTTTTTTAATTTGTCCTCGGAGTGGTATTCCTAACATGGATCGCTCCATTCTTCTCTGTGTGACTCTCAGTTTGGTAGCCGAGGCTTTGTTAGTGTTTCTGCTCCTTATGTAAACACTGAGAGGGCACATTGATTAAATACTTTTCTCTTCAGGCATATGGGCAGATCATATTTAAAAATTTCTCTCAGTTTTCCATCTGGTGCCATCTAATACCGATTATTTTCGTCAGTTCATGGGTCTGATTATACCTGCCAATCATAATTTCATGTCCTAGATATTTACACTTATCTACGAGTTCTACTTCTTGCCCACCAATACTGATGTTCTGGTTACGTACCAAATTTTTCATTACTTTTGTTTTCGAGATGTTTATATAAACCTACATTTTCTGTAGCCCCCACGAGTTCCTGTACCTTCTCTCCTGCCATTCCTAGATCCTCAGATATTATGATTATATCATCGGCGAAACGTAAGTTGTTTAGGTATTCTCCATCTATATTTATTCCCTTTGTCAGCCAATCCAAATTCTTAAAAGCGTGTTCTAGCAGAGTATTAAAAAGTTTAGGTGACATTGGGTCTTGACTTGACGCCTGAACAACGCTTCCAAACTGTACAAAGTTATTTTGAAAATTGTGATTCTGTTCGAAATACGTATGGCGCACTACGTCCATTTTATGGTCAACCTAATAGTCTATCAGAGCAACGTTTACTCTAAATGATAATATGCATCCACAGACACGTCGTACAGTGTGTACAGAAGATGTTGCTGCTGCAGAGCGTAGCATATAGTAATACCAGAATCAATCTATCTGCCATTGTGCACAGCACAATGTGGATACGTGTCCATCCACTTTATGGAAGATTTTGTGAAAAGATCTTGCTTTGCTTACACTTTACTTTTTCGTGTCTGGATCCGACTACAGTTTTTCTGCCCAATATCGGGCTACGTCTACACCCTTTGTATTTGCGAGCCATAAATCATCGAGGGTGAACTGTGATGGGCAAAGTCTGAATACTCTCAGGTGCTCCACGTTCTGTATTTCTCCAAATTCACAAAGTGCGTCGCTGTCTGTCTTGATGCCCCATTTAATGAGGTTCTCCAGTCCAGGTTCATTCCATTAGGTCGTTCTGGATGTAGGGGGAACAGTTCGGGTGGTTCGACGCTGACATTTCTCATAAACCTTGTCCTTGATTTAAGTCGGCTGATTCCTGGCGGTTCGTCAAACCCGTATAATTGATGCCTTTTATCGAAAGTTTGCCTGAACTTCTCTACACTGTTAGGCGCATCTACGGTCGTCTGGTGATGCGAATCCAGCTACCCGGTACAGTAGGGGAGAGGGATAGGTTTCATACAACCGGTAATTATTCTACATGTTTCATTTAACGCCGTGGTGACTTGTTGAGAATATTTTGTGTGAGGACATCTAAAGTTGCTAGTCTACGCCGATAAGCATGAAACGATTGACTACTTGGAGGACAACATTCGCCGCGTTATTTCCGATACACGGCGATAAATAATGAAAAAAGTGATCGAAAATTGGACCTCCAGATTAGACTAGGTCAGAGCCAGCCGTGACGGTCATATGCCAGATTTCATATTTAAATAATAATGTCAAAAGATTATCTTTCGAACAAAGTCAATTTCATGGCAATTTATAAAAATTATATTTGTTTTATTCCATTTCAAACTTCTATACCTCTAAAAAAACACCATTTATTTCATCTCTGTTAGTAGTTTCTTCTACAGCTCCATTTCTTAGTTTGTTAATTTCTATTTTTTCCTTTTGCATGCTCCTTTAAAAACTTTCATGTCATTGTTTTGCTTTATTGCTTGTTTAGTTTTTTCTACTTTCTGGTTTCTTGATGTCTTTTTTTATGGTCTTTGTGATAGTTTTATTTATTTTATAAGGGCTTCTTTGCTTGATTGAGTGATTGAGCTCTCTCTAATTTGCGGCTTCGATGATCTTCCATTGTAAGTTCGATGAACTTACAATTAAAAAAAGAAAGCTACATTATCTCGGACATGTGATGCGGGGCGAGAAGTATGGCATCCTGCGACTCATAATGCAAGGAAAGATAGATGGCAGAAGAAGCATCGGAAGAAGACGAATTTCATTGCTCAAGAACCTGAGAGAATGGTTTGGATGCAGCTCAAAACAACTTTTTAGAGCTACTGCCTCAAAAATGAAAATAGCTATGATGATTGCCAACTTCCGTAGCGGAGATAGCACCTGAAGAAGAAGAAGAAGAAGAATGATCTTCCGTTTTTGGTACTGGTCAGCGTTGTCACGTTGTATTAAATACTTAAACAAGTCCGTTATTTCGGAACTATTTGACTGTATAATATAGAAGCTGATAAATTATCTACAATAATCACAACCTGATAACAATGTTGTCGTTAAAACTTAATTATTATTTCTCAGAATTTGGTGCCTAGAATATAGATACTCTGCTATAGATGCAAGTAGAAATAAATAATATACAAATTTTTTGAGTAGTCTTTATATATTTATTTTGAATTTTTCATTCTAAGAATTGTTATGGTGGTAGACAACCTTTCTGGCAGAAGTGGACATAGAGAAGAAGTGATAAAAATCTCACCTCAATGATCTGTTCTACCTAGACAATGATTCCTTATGAGAGCGTTTAAAAAATATATAAAATATACAGCAATTAGAATTATCCAGTTCAAGAAATGAGGAGTGTATTTATAATTATTCATCAAAACTTAACGAAGAACCGATAAAATGCTTAATTTCTCTTAAACACCTGTAACTGTTTTATTATTTAAGGTTTTACAAGATAATATTAAAATTCGTCTTTGAACGTGAAATGAACAGCATCAACTCATTAACTTGTAGCAAATTTAACTTCAAATATCTCCTCATTAAAATTCGTCTCATTACAAATAATCCTTATTGTTAAATAACAAGTCTTATTCTGATAACAAACTCTCAGTAATTTTCTCCAAAGGGATTTCTTTGTAAGTGATTCATTTAATAGGAAATTATTCAAAATAGAATTCAATTCTTATCAAAGTAACTTTGTATTTCTCCATAAACTTCCTGCAAAACTTTTAGTTGGATGTGGAGAGGAAGCTCCTAACGGCACGAAAAGCTCCTCTGGAATTCCTTTTTGATTGATTGTGAAATTCTAGTTGCTGAAATTTGCTACAAAATAGTATCGAATCCGCCTTTATAAGCTTTTTAAGAAGTTTCGTAATAAAAGTATCGAAATTGTAAAAGATCGGCTTCTTTTTATTAAAAAGGGATATTCTACAGGTGGAGACTGAGTATACTTTTGATAGTATAAGTAAAAAATGTATAATGTGAAAATAAATTTTATATTTTGATTCGTAGTTAACAAATACTTATAATGCAGTTGAATTTGTCATTAAAGATATAAATATTTTTTGTACTAAAACTTGTTAAAAGCTTATTAACGAACGTCTTTTTTTATTTATACTCGCTATTTAATTCTTCAATTATTCGACAGTGTACAATAGAACCAGAATACAGATAGCTGTGGAAATACTGTGCGCACTAGCAGATTTCAAATTACCACATAGAGCGCTCAGATGATCGAGAACTTCTGAGCGGTTTAGTTGGATAGTTTTATGTAAAATCTTAATTTTTAATAATTTGTAATAATAGTTATTTTGACTCTTGTAATTGTTCATTTAATCTAAAAATGGATCAACAGTATAAACCGAAAAATGATGAATGCTCAAGCTCGTGAAATAATACACCCAGTGTTAATAAAATTCGCTCAAGGAAAAGAAGCTGCTAATAAACCTATTATCGACTTTAAAAAAGTGCAAGAGCATGTGGCCAATAATCTGACATTTTCTGGGTTGCATTTTCAGGAGTTTCTGTGTGTAGCATTAAAAATATTTCAAAGGAAGACAAAGGAAGTGAAATTGAGACAGAATATATATCCGGTTTTGTCAATCCTAATAAGAGACGGTAAAAATCTTCAGAAATAAAATTATAAAACAGTTGAGCAAGGTTTGCTATGTCGGCAAATTATTAGTTTTCATTTAACTGAAAAAGAAGTACCCACAAGATTTATTCAAGGATTTGAGTATAAAGACGACAAATAAAGTATGCGTTTGAAAAGTTAGAATCTCGGATATCTTGAAAAAAAAAACAGCAAATAACAGAGGCCAACAAAAAAGATTTATATAACTTTTCTTTCAAATTAATAAGAATCCTATATTTTATTTTGTTGATATCTGTACCTGTACTTGTAAATAGATGTACCAGGCGACAACAAATTCTTTTCTTTTAATCTTGAGCCAAGCAATTCTGATTTTTCCTTTGTTAAACCCAAAAATCGTCTAACTCAGCTTGTGTAAACAACTGTAGTTGTAAATTTTCTGAAGGACACTAAACTAAAATTCACTATCACTTCCGGGACAACTTTCATCAGATTCTGATTCACTAGTATTTAAAATGTCATCAATACGTAGAGGAGGCTTAGGGACTGGCATTTCAGGTTCTTGCTTTACCGGACGGATAGCAGACGGGAGGTTAGGATAAACAATCACTTTCTTATTTTTGGAGTTATCCAGAAATATCGACAGTACAAACAATCATTTGAATGATTTTTTTGCTCTCTCCATACAATAGGCACTGTAAATCTGAAAGTTTTTTTTTTCTTTCTTCGACCACTTCCTTAAATCCCCAAGACAATTATAACATACATTGTGAGGAGCTCAACCTTTGTCTTGGTCACCAATTTTCACACCAAAATATACAAAATAAACCTTTTTTATAAAGTCATTAATGTTTTCCCCGATGTTTATTAATAACAAAATCAAAACAGATGTAACGAATTTTCACAGTTTTTACAACTGCGGCTAACCATACTTAAAAGCGTATGAATCAAGCACTGAAAAGTGAGGTTATGTTTATAGGAATAAAGGAACTATACAGCTGTTAATGAAAAGGAACAACAGCAAAGAGTGTTGTACAATTTATTACCAGTGCTACCAAATAAATATCATTAGATTTCTCTGCACACTAAAATATATAAGAAGATTTAATGCAAAAACATGATACACGACATTTACGATACCGTATTTAGTACATATTCCATAATTTAGAAACGAACACAGATTTGTTGTGTTTACTGATAAAACATATTTACTTTCGAGTCACAGTCGAAGTAATAGTTGGATTGATGTAACAAACGGTGGTCTTAAAACACTCGTCTACAAGCGCCAACAATTGATCATTGTGGGTGCAGGAAACGAAGCATATTTTGTTGGTACATCGTATGTGAGATGGACGTCTAAAAAAAAATCCAAAATACATTGTTGATATGAATTTTGTCAACTACACGATGATACCCATAGTAAATCATGGGGAAAAACTCATGATTTTATAGGTATGTTATGTAGATCTTATTGACGAAGGTGGTCAACAGTTTTATTTATCTGTGTCAAGTAGTTTAAGAAATACAATATCAGTGAAACGCATTATTCTCGAGTATAAGTTGTATAGCAATACTGGATAAAAAGAATATGCTTAGATACAAAACTAATTTTATGCCTAAATGTAAAATATTACATTTCATTAGGACGGCAGTTTTCAAATTTCCTGTAATATACACGATTTTATGCGAATTCAATATTCTCTATAGCACATTGTAAATTACACCATATATTGGCATCTCTCAAACATACATTCAAAACAATTAACGGCTAGAAATTCAAATTTCAAATGTGGCTACTTTTATGATGCAAACATCAATCACGTAGATATTTATCGTCAATCAGTATCAGGAATTACACTCCAATTATCATTATTCCCGTTACCGATTCCTGTTTAGGATTTAATCGATTTTATCTTGATTTATGTGCGTTAAATCCCGAAAGTGTGGCACGGAATTCGTTTCCCTGAATTCCAAATGAAAAGAATTCTACATGGAAGACCTAGTATTCGATACGTTTGCTGGTTCAGTGTTAAAACCGTCAAGTAATCGTTATTTGATGCGAAAAACAAAGATATATTATACTTGATCCATGCTTTAGCTTTTTCGAATTGAAATAATGGTTTTCCAATGAATAGTATTTTATGCTCATACACATTAACTTATATATGAATAAAACACATAAAGTTTAATTTAAATAATGTTAATTTGAAGATAATCAAGGCCGTCTTCTTCTTGTAATGCCACTACAACCCTTTGTGGGTCTTGGTCTACTTAACAACGTTCTTTCATTCTGCCCCGTCGTATAATTTCTTTTGCCACTTCCTTATGTTAGATAAGGATACAGACAGGAAATAAGAATATAAATAAAAATTACGATTTTAATTGAAACATTAAATTTCGAACATTAAATATTTAGTATCAGCAATACTATAGCTATATATATACTATACGAAATGAAAACCCTAAGAACAATAGTGGGCAAAACAAGAAGAGACAGGGTGAGAAATACATACGTCAGAGAGCAATGGAAAATTCAAGATATTGAAAGATGGGGAAGGCAGCTTAAGAGGATGTGGTACAATCATGTAAGACGAATGGATGAGAATAGACTGACAAAAATTGCCCTAGAAAACATCCCGCCCGGTTCAAGACCTCCCGGAAGACCACCTAAAGGATGAAGGGATAGTTGGCAATATACCTCCCAGGAAATTAACCAGGGGCAGCTTCAGAATTAAACAGATCGAAAGATCTCCAAGAAGTAGAAGAAAAAGAAGCAATACTATAGCAATATAAGTTTCTGCAGCGGTAGGCTTAAAAATGAACTACAGTAAAACAAAAATAAGGAGCTATGACCAGACAAACATAACCATACAAACCCATCATAGAAAATGTTGCAACATTATGTCTACCTGGTCCATGTCATCAAACTTTTTTTTGAGAGGTGAGAATCTTCAAAAGACCTCTGGGAAGGTATCCCAGGTGTGTTGGATTCGGACGATTACGCCTCACCGTACCCTACCAACTAAACTCACCCCCTCTTTCTCCAACCGACGGGCCTGGAACCGCTCTTAGCGAGCATTACCATCTGACCCGGCAGCTTCGCTCATAACTCCCATCTGTCGCTCTCCGTCTGCGCTTCGTGATTGCCTTAGCATCTCAGTCGCGCCACCCCACCCTCATCTGCACCGGACTTGTAAAGTAACCATCCTTGTGCAGAGCGATAGACAGGAAGGAGCGACCGCACCGTTATTTCAATCATCTTGAACTAAACGAGAAAGATCAGACAACAGGTACAAGCAACTGCAGACATTAATATTCCATGCCCGGAGGATGGTCCATTCATTCCTTCATCTAGACCAGCCCATTACTTAGTCATAGGCTGCTCCAAAAGGAGACACACACCGTACACTAGATACAAATAGAAACAAAACAACATACATGTAAATTGATTTCTGTAATGTAGTCAAATTCTTTGAGAATTTATTTAAGATGGCGTCAGTATAGAAAGCTAAATAGTGGCTCACCCCACTGATGCCGACAGATACGACACATTAAAATAAACAGTTTAGCTTTGTTACAATCTCCTCTCTTTTACTTCCTCGTGTTTTGTAGTTTCTGCTACAAAACCAATGATCAAATCAAAAATTCTTTTGTTTTCAATTGCTCTATCCATTAGTTTATGTGGCTCGCCTAGAGGTGACACCAGGCCCAGCTGCAGCAAGGTTGTATGCATTGTATGCAGGACATACGAATACCATATAATGCGCGTCATCCATCACTCCACACTCGGGACACAGATCGTCGTCGATCTTCTTTATTCTATATGTATAAGACCAGAAAGATCCATGCCGCATCATAGTTGACACGTCTTTTTTTACACTCTGGGATGTACACCACCTTACTACATCTGGGATAAGGGCCCTCGTCCAGGTAGCCATGTCATCAAACTGGAAAAAACTACATCAAGATGCTAAAATTAAAAGAAGATCGCAACTGGAATGGACAGCTTTCATATATCTTGAAGAATACCTCCATTTCTATAAAGATTAAGATGTACCTACGAGTTAGAGACCGTAGTTCTTACCAGAAAATCTGCTAAAAAACTAGAAAAAATCATCAGAGATATCGTGGAAGAAATTAAAAAATAACAGGTGGACACAAAGAATCCTAGAAATAAGACTAATGAGGACGACAAGAAGTATGGGACGACCTCAAAATAGATGGGTAGATGATACAAGAACAGTGGCAGGCAAACAATGAATTATATTCGAGCAAGATAGAGAAAGATAGAAGTGGTAAACAAGTTCGTTATGTTCTTGCGAAAAGATAAAGCCTGCTTTTATTAGGAGTGTAGGACTATAAATAACTTAAATAAGAAATATCTGTAATATGTTCAGTAACAACATACAAAGATACATTTGTCACATTTACAGTAAGTCGCAAATAGTATAACGACCGTTAATAAAACTGACTTTAATAAAAGTTATCAAATTTACAAGAAAAATGTCAACCAATACAAAAATTACTGAACGGAAACACAACTCCATGCAAGATAAAAGCTCCATCACAACTCTTGACCAACTAAAATGCTGCAAGATATAATAAAGTTATTAACCTTGATGAATACGAACAAGCTGAATTTTTATGAAAATATCAATTTTGTTACCCCAAAAAAGATGCATAAAAGTTTACCACTCTTCTCCAAACCGTTCTCTTAGAAACAACGCTTGAAGCAACCGTCGATTTTGCATACCAGTTACGCGCGCGCAATCAATGTTCAATAAAATTCGTATCAGCTGGACGGTAAAAATTCGTTATCTTTTGATCCAAATGTCCTATCGACAAAAATCAAGATGCGTTTTAAAGGCAAAGAGTGCAGCTTTCGTATGCATTTTTTACGATTCTCATGAGATCAATAAAATTCATCACTTTCATTGACCAGTTGTAGAAAACTTTTTATTTTTAGAGATCAACCTTTAAAACCTATGACATGAAATTTCAATTTTGAGTTGTGGTAACAAATATGATGCATTTTAAATATGAACAAAAAACGCAGAAGTCACGGAAAATGCATTTAAGAAGACTGTTTGGGGTGTAGATTATTGCAGTAGTTTTGTTCTTTTAAAAAAAAGTTTTTTAAGCATATTTCTAATGCCTCACATTTGTTGTTAAAACGCAAAACTAAAATTTCATGATATAGCTTTTAAAGGTTAGGCTCTAGTAATCAAAACTTCATAGTGGCCAGTCAATGAAAGGAATAAATTGTATTGATCTCGTCAGAATCATAAATAATGGTAAAAATCACGCCACGTTTATTTATTTAACACCTGTATAAAATCTGAGTTTATTTGCGGCAAAATACAAAAACTGCATACAAAAGCTAAACTCTTTACCTTTAAGAAGCATCTTAATTTTGGTCGATAGGTCACTTGAATCAAAAGATCGAATTTTTACCGTCGAGCTGATACAAATTTTATTGAACATTGATTTCGCGTGCGTACTGACATGCAAAATAGACGGTCGCTTCAAGCGTTGTTTCTAATAGCGGCTTCCCACGATCGGCGATTCTACAGATCATCGCGCACAACCGATGAGCACGGACGGCAACGCACCGCACCGCAGAGCTCTTCCTACGGTCCGTGACAGTACTGTTTGATTTAACTTTATTTCAAACAATTTAACTCTTTTTTTTTGTTAGTTTTTAATCGAAATAGTACTATTCTTTAATTGATTTTTAATTCGGTTCCATGCATCGTATATATCGTTCCGGTTCTTATGCTCTGGCGCCGTAGAATTCCATAAGCTTGGTTCAATCCATTTTTTAGCAAAAAACTTATAAAACTGCAAAACAACTTTGACAATACTACAGACAACTACTCATGTCAGCGAGATGAACAACTTCTGACGTGCACTTGTCTGTTCAAACGCACGGGCACCAACACAGACGTGCCTGTGCCACCATGGACGAGACATTTCCCACGGTGCGTGGGTGCGAGCTGGTCCGCGTCCGTCCGCAATATCGCCGATCGTGGGAAGCCGCTTTAAGAGAACGGTTCATTCTACAAAAAAAAATGCTTATAAACATTTTTGTTTAAAATTATCTCCGCTACATTTATTATTTGAAACATTTTTTTCTACGGGGTAGAAATTCTGTGTAAACCGATTTTTTTTTTTCGTTTTTACCTCTTGCGCGGGGATTTTTGGGGGAGCCAGGGGTTAAAAGTGAAAAAAGTAAAATTCTTTGCACCTTTTTTTTGGGGTCCCAAAATTAATATTATCGGCAAAATTCAGCGTGTTAGTATGATTTTTAGAGGTTCAGTGGCATTTTCGTCTCTAACGACTGGAGTATATGAGATTCGTGAAATCAACTTTCCTGATTTTTTTGATAAAAATTAAATTTTTACCTATTGTACGTTCGGCTCAATATGACCCGTGTATTTAAACCGTTAAAAATTACCCGTGTACGCATGTTTTAAAAGGCAGTATTCTATATTTTCTAACAGTGATTGTCAGCCAGGTATATCTGTAAACATACCTAAGGTTTCTGCAAGTTAGAACTTTGTACTAAAAAAAAATTGTAATGTAGCTGGACGATGTCAGGTAGAAGGGCACCGTGTTAGGTAAATGACCTGGGTGTGATAGACAAGTGGTAGAACTGATATGCGAAGGGCATCTATTTACATTTCAGTCTATTTTTGCGTTTTAATAATGTCGCATCGAAGACCGGTAACTGAAAATGAGCTTTGCGAGCTCGAGAAGGTGTCAGAGTGATGAATACATATCGGAAACAGAAAACTGTACAAGTAGTGAGTGTGGGGGATCAAGGGGTGATGATTTTGTTGTTCCATTCTACGTACAATATGCTGTAGAATCTTCTTTAAAAGTTTCTTCGAAAGACGGTATGTAATATATAGTGTTCGCTCGATCCTCCCTATCAACACGGTCGCTTTACTATTTCAAATGTTATAAATAATGCTTCAGGAGTTGCTTCAGAATAGATCCTTTAAGTTCTTGTTACGTTCATTATTATAGTCCAATTTGTACCCTCCAATGCGGGTGTGTCATCTTCCAAAAATGTTCAAATCGCATTAAGTATCTTTATACTAATTAAATATTATATTTATATGGGATTAAGCACAATTGATTGTATTAATTTTAGCTTTTTGACATTTGACAAGCGACTTATCCGGCATTCATCTTACAGCAGTATTTAAATTATTTATTTAGGATACATAGATTAGTTCGGCTGAAGATTACTGTAAAATTTATTGCTAGAAATAACGTATAAAAAAATATAAAATAAATTAAGTTGTAAATAGAGTTAGATTAAATAGTTCATAAAATATTCGCTGTAATGCTTAATTAAGCAGATATTACTATGGGAAAATATCCTGCTTGTTCACGGAATCATCCCCCATTCGTAAAGACTTCGTCGTTGTTTTTGTCGCCGTCAAAATAGCACGATATTGCTGCTTGTGAGCAAAATACATCGTTATTACTCCGTTTTGCCGGTTAGCCATGTTTTTTGCGATAAAGCTCAGAATCAAGGACTCCACACTGACAGCCCGAATCCGATTATATCTCACCATTTCGATCGGTTTCCTGTACCCGGTTCTGCCACCTTTTTTTGTTATTTAATAAGCGTTTAGAATTTAGATTACCGCATCGAAAGGATGGTTTTTGTCGAGGCGAAAGGATGAAAATGAGATTTCATCGGTTCGTGCCTTTCTGAGGCAATATTTAGCTTCCAGAACTTGTTGGCCAGAACGATATTGGTATGGGAAAGAATGGGTACAGATGAGACGGGAAGGGGTCGATATAAAAATATTTGTCGGTTATTTTTAACCAGTTTTTCTTGCTATATCATCTTGGGAATAAACCCCAATTATAACATAAATTAATTAATGTACTGTATTTGTTTGTGTTAGTTCGATTTTCAACAGGTAGTTGAAAAATCATTGTTTGCCTGTCATAGTCAACTTTATTGTTGTTTGATGCTATTTTGGTTATTTACATAGTGGATAACCATAGCGAAGCTTGTTTAAGCTACTTTGTAGGTCATCCGCCTTTGTTGAGATGGAAGCACCCCTCTTTTCGCTCCAGAAACTTCAACACTGGTCTGTTCCACGTTTTTGGTTAGGCTAGAGCCATTTTTGTAGAAATCTGCCATTGGTCGTTGTGCTTAAGAGCCAACGGACTGTACCTGGTGTCGATTCATCAAGTCGAGCATCCAGTTTTATTTTGAATGTAAATATGTTAGTACCATGGACAATTACTATTTAAATGGGAATAAGCCACAATTAAAGGTTAAAGTACGTTTATTGACGTTTCAATTTCCACTTCGGAAATCGTTCTCTTTTCAAAAGAAAAAAAAAACGATTTTCGAAGTGGAAATTGAAACGTCAACCAACGTACTTTAACCTTTAGTTGTGGCTTATTCCCATTTAAACAGTAATTACTTAAAAATGTCACAAGAAAATAGCTTCAGAACAATACCATAGACAGTTATGACAAGTAGTTTTTGGTTACGATTTTTGTTTGTTTGATTTGTTTTGTTTGATTCATTTTGTTTATTTCTTTTAACTATCTCTCTAACCGTTTTTTTGTGTTTGTAGGAAGAAAGAACCTTTTCTTTCATCCAGCAGGAAGATTCTTCAAAGCGGCGTCCATTTTAAATAGCTTGAGAACCTTCTTGTATTGTGTTTTGTTCCAGCAGATTTATGTAAGTACCCTTTTGCTTTATTTTTTGTAATTGCCCCAATCCAAGTCCCCTTCTCATTCACTTATCCACGACCCAGTTCTCCAAATTAACCCTGCCGTTTTAAAAGTTTCAAATTGTTTTTGCTTGTCCTATCTCCACCCCAATAATTTCTGTCCCCAATTTTCAACCCCCTATAATAATACCCTATCTGGTAGGCAAAATAATCGTTCAACCGTAGTTCTTGAGCCATGAGCCTTCTTCTATCTCGATCACGTAGATTAAACTTGACAATTTTCGTAACATGGACAAAATATCATATTTTTTTTTCTTGATGCTGTGTTAACAGTTTGTTGTTGGTTAATTTATTTGGCTTCATGTATTCTTATTCTTTTTTCTGACAGTGGACGGAATTTACGGTCTTACACAACCTTCAACTTATAATGTTATTTTATCAATAGATTTCAGTACATAAAAGTAGTCTTGAACAGCATAACGTCAGAATTTTATAGCAACAAAAAGCTATACGGCAAAAATAAGTTAATGATAGTTTTTAAAATTATTGGATTATACTTCAGTGCTAAAATATATTATTTTTATGATATGTCATGATATTATAATTAAATAATATACCATTGATTGTCAGAAAGGAAATCTTCTCTATTAATTTATAGACGTTTCTACTATAGTAATCATTTGTTAGTCAATTAGTAGGAATGCTGCAAAAATCTTTATTAATATATTAAACAAGATTGTGCTAATTAATTTTCAAGATTAATTGTTTTGCATTATAGTGACTCTGAGATAGCGCGT